>NW_012112808.1:906385-955302 GCF_000951035.1 Colobus angolensis palliatus | reverse complement strand
TGTTAACCAGAATGGTCTCGATCTCCTGACCTCGTGATCCGCCCGTCTCGGCCTCCCAAAGTGCTGGGATTACAGGCTTGAGCCACCGCGCCTAGCCAGAGTTCCTTTCTTCAGTTCTTCCCTAACACTTTTCACTCCATTTTAAGTGGCATGCTGGGACTGTCAAAGAAAACGGCTTAACCAAGGCCTGGATGATATGATGGCAGAACAGTGAGGAGATGGCAGAGCAAGATCTCTACAGCAAAGAGTAGGAGATAATCTGAATAGATCATGATGTTCTCCTTCCTGAAAACTACTACTCATCATTCAAGACTGCTCCTGTGTCACCTCTTCTGGGAAGTCTTCCCTGACCACTGTAAACTGTTGACTTTCCTTGTTCTGTTTCGTTTTCCCTGCACGAAGAACCTATTTAGTTCTTAAGATATTAATGTGTAAATAAGTACTTATGCCTCTGGCTGAACTTAGTTCTAAGAATCTCACCTACATTGACTTCAAGGCTAGTATACAAGAGGTAATCAGTATTTGCTGTTGACTGAGAAAGAGAAAAAGAAAGAAGGAAAGAAGGAGGGAAACAGGGAAAGGAAAGAAGAAAGTAAAGAAGGAAGGGAGGGAAGAGAGAAGGAGGAGGGAGAAGGAGGAGGGAAGTTTTAACACAAAACTAGGGGAAGGAGGGAGGGCAAAAGTAGGTTGGCTCAGTGTGTAACTGAGTGCTGTCAGACCTGGCCTGGCTCCTGGTCCCTAACCCCCTTCCCTCTTCTTCCTCACATCTGGGCCTCCTGGCCTCTTTTAGCAGGCTTATCCGCCCATAGTGCCCAGGATCAATCCCACCTAAGGCAGTCAAGATTTTTTTTTTTTTTTTAAGAGACAGGGTCTCACTCTGATGGCCAGGCTGGAGTGCAGTGGTGTGATCATGGCTCACTGCAGCCTCAACCTCCAGAGCTCAAGTGATCCTCCCACCTCAGCCTTCCAAGTAGCTGGGACCACAGGCATGCACAGCCTTACTTGGCTAATTTTGATTATTTTTTGTAGAGATGAGGTGTCACTATGTTGCCTAAGCTGGTTTCAAACTCCAGGGCTCAAATAATCCTCCTACCCTGGCCTCTGAAAGTACTGAAATTACAGAGGCATGAGCCGCCATGCCTGGCCGAGGCAGTTAAGATTTAAACCTTATTTTCTGTGGTTTAGCATCACATCCTTCCCTGCATCTCTGCTCCCTGCCTGAGTAAAAAGGCCAGAACCCCTGAGTTTCTCCTGCCATGCTGCTCTCTCTCAGGACTGAGAGGCTGTTGCTGTTCCCCAGGCCCACGGCTGGGGCCCCTCCCCTGCTGAGCACAGGCCAGCTGGCAAACTCACTACTACTCATGCTTGACTGACTCTCCTGAGGGGCAACCCTCAACACTCTACCCTCTGTAAACTGCCTCAGTCCCTCACTGCTGACTGCTATCCTAGATTTCTCCCAGCATGCCTGAAGCCTGGCCACATCTGGAGGTTTAACAAGAGTGAAACAGAATCACTGCGGGATGTTGAGCACTGGAGTGATAATATGCTGGGAAAGCCGTTGTGTATGTGAAGGGATGGTGAGAAGGCGCTCCACTCTGCTTACGAATGCTTAAGACAAAATTAATGAAATCATTCCCTCTTAAACACATTCAAAAAGCCCTTTAAACACTTTGTTCTTCATGTTAGGAATTCCAGGTAGCAACTCAGATTTTTTGTGAAAAGAGTTGTTTTCAGGGTATCTGTTCTGCCTTTTAAAGAAGTCATCCAATGCCCATTCTATTATATATTAGACAGGAACAAAATTTACAGCCTGTTACTTTAGATATCTTTTCTTTTTCATTGATGTAATAGTTTTAACACAAAACTAGAACCTGCTGATAGAACCCAAGCAGGATATGCTGACTGCATAGGTAACAGCACTTGCTTATTAATGTGAAAGCATCATTTTAACTCTATTAATGTGAAAGCATTTCTATTAATGTGAAAGCATCATTTTAACTCAAAAGACTATGCCAGCAGAATCCTTGGAACATCTGAAAGAATGTAGACAACTATAATTGCTCTAATAATTCAGCTGAACAGGGATCATGATTGGCCACAGGGAAAAGGCTGTGTTTATTGACCAATCAATAATCAATACGGACAAACAATAGTAACTCAATTAATCTTTGCTGAATGAATGTGTGCACATATGTGTGTTTGTGTTTAGAAACATGATGGGTGTGTAGAGATGCACAAATACTATCTATGATATAACAGCACTTGGTTTATGATTTCACTCTTCTTTTTTTTTCTTTTTTTTTTTTATTTCAATAGCTTTTGGGGTACAAGTGTTTTATGGTTACAAGGATGAATTGTGTAATGGCAAAGTCTGAGATTATGGTGCACCTATCACCCAGGTTATAATTTTATTCTTTTTCAAGCATGCATTTTGGTACGCCACACAAACCGCCTCATTGTATGAAAGGACATTAATAACAGACAAGCATTATGAATCCTCTCTGTAAGGAGAACTGTCCAAATCAGAAATGAGGGAGATTAGAGGAGCAGCTACTAACGCAAGGTACTGAACCTTGTCCATCTTTGGGCCTACTCTAAGGGGCAGAAGGAAAGCAGGAAGCCATCAGAGGTGGGAAGGCTCACAGTGTCCGCTCTGTTCTCGCGTTGGACAAATGACTTTGCATGCACTGCAGCTGGAGCTGACTGCATAGGTAACAGCACTTGCTTATTAGACAACAGTACTTATCTATTAACCTGCCACAGAATCAACTCAGGAATAAGGTATCGAATTACAGCATTGATGCAAATATATGTGTTTATTTTTTATCTATATGTATGTATATATGATTAAAATGGCAGCCATAAAGCTATGTGTACAAAAGACAGTAAGTTACCACTCTGTCAGGAACCATCATTTTAAATGTCTAGCATTATCCCTCAAGTACTTTGACAGACTGGAGGAGGAAGCACATCCCATAAACAATATCCTGCTTGGGTTCTATCAGCAGGTTCTAGTTTTGTGTTAAAACTATTACATCAATGAAAAAGAAAAGATATCTAAAGTAACAGGCTGTAAATTTTGTTCCTGTCTAATATATAATGATCCAAAAGGAAGTGAGGAACTAGCTCCTTAGTTCTGATTTTTCCTTCTAATGCTACTTCTTTATATAATTTAAGACTGGCTACAATGATTTATATTTTACTATATATTCCAAAGGTACCAGCATCACAGGACCTTGTGCATGTACAACATTCTTATTACAGATGGGTGAACATGTATCTAAAATGCAATGTCTTCTAAGACTGAATCTCAAATGCACAAAAAAAGGATAAGAAACTGGGAAGCAATCCAAGAGTAATGTAAGACAGTGCCATTGTATTGACTTCCAAGCTATCAATAGATCTTGAGACTTGTGAAAATAAGCCAAAGAATGCAAAATCCATATCTTAACTGTATGTTTTCCTGTCCTCTCATTTATTTTTCCTGGTGTAAATGGAGTTACCCATCTGTGCATAGAAAAGCAAACCTGGAGGGCAGAGGCATATTAAAAACTACAGTGCCAGGGCAAGCAGCCCTGGAGTGGCAGTCAAGAACACTGTCTTCTCATTTCAACCTTGCCCTATAAGCTATGTAACCTTGAAGAAGTTTTTCTCAACCATTAAAATAACAACAGGTAAAATAATATACAGGATACTGTTGGTAATAATAATGGAAAGTTTGTCAAAAAATTAACGGAACTTCAAAGATTTTTAACACTAATGTAAATGTTTCCTGAAAAGTACAATTCAGTCACTATAGACCAGCTACATATTAAATTAAGAAATTAGTACATATCCATCTCTGCCTTCAACTTATTTATATATAAACAGAAATGATCAATTTTACCAAACAAATTGGTAAAATTGGTAAAAGTTGCCAAATTTTAACTGAGTAGAAGTAATCACATCACCTATGCTCATTACAATGAACTGCAGTCAGTGGCAATACATTCATAGAAAGATTGATGTCTAGCTCAAAGATGAAAATTCACATCAATGTAAAGTAAATCTCTCACTTTAAAATCAGCACTGAGAGGATGATACGTGAACATTTTTTAAGTCTTTCAGGGGATCTGTCTCATTGGTGGTAAGCACTCAAAAAAGAACAACAAAATGCTAAGATTTTATGGCCAACACAATTCTGCATACAATAATTTTGTCCACATTTCACAATCAGGTACTACTCATACAGAATATGGGGAAAGCTCTCCTGAGGACCTAAACAATGGGACTTAGGTCCCATTATTATTTTTGTATGTAGTGTCAAATTTTCTTGATCAAACTGTTTAGTCAATTAAAAAATTATTCTCTTGAGGGACCTCTGAAGGGATATTAACTCATGTTGAAAAAAGGACTTGCTGATGAAATCCGAGAGAATTGCATCAATTCAATTGCTTCTTATTAGATGATTACTAGCTGTTACTTTACAAATATCACTGAGAGGATTAAAAAGATTTGTCATAGAATCAGAAGGTCAAATATCAGCTCAGAGAAGGCTAAAAATATTCCTTAAATTTAATTTTTAAATGCAGCTTTCCAAAAATCAGACACATGTTTTAGAGCAATCTTGACACCTCCAGAAGTGCATAAATAAATTTAAACCTGTCACTGACCTACTTTAATGAAAGAAATTACAACCATCTTAAATACTTGTAATTTATCTTTATGATGATGCTGAGTTGCTAATTTTATTATTCAAAAAATTATAAATGATGACAAATTGAGCAAAATCAACCATCTAGAGGAAGACATTAAAATAAAGACTTTAGCTAAATAGAAAACTGGCCTATTCCTAAATGTCTTATCATTGCTAGACATTCAAAAATCTTCTCACAGAGGAGAGAGGAATCATAAGAAAATACAAGCCAAATCACTAGTAGTCAGTTCTATACACACCAACAACACATACATATATTTAAAGAAAGCAATTTGACAATATAGAGGTAACCACCATGGCAGGTACATTACACTGTTTTCCTCAACCTCCACTCTCCCCTTCCTCCTTAGTAAATGGAACAGTAATTTTTCCCAATGAGTGTATTGCTTCTTGGAATAAAAGACTACATGCTAGGAGTGAATACAGTCCAGATTCAAAGATAATGTGGGATTCTGCTTAAAGAAAACTGACTCATGTTTGGGAGCTCACTTTTTTTCACATTTTGCCTTTCTTACTTCTCCTGACCTGTACCCATATTTATGATGGCTAGAGCTCCAGGAGCCATCCTGTACCCTGAGGTCATGTTAGTATGAAAGCCATGCACTAGGAAAGAACAGAAAAGTAAGAGCTGAGTCTCTGATGACACCACGGAATCACCATACAACCATTCCAGCCTGCATCTAGACTACCTTTACATGAGACAGAAATACATTTCTATCTCTTTTAAAGTACTGCTACTTTGGACTTTAATGTTTTTTACTTTTTCTGTTATAGTGGCTAACGTGATTTTAACTAATATAATTAGCCAAGTCAATTTTTTGAAATACTCAAAAGCAATAACTGAATCGTCTACCTAATTTGTTGTTTTAACTTGATGAATGTGTTTACATAGACTCAATTTTAAGGTAGTAACAGTATTCGTGAGGTTTCTTAAATTACTAATAGCTCTTGTAAGGAAATCAGCACTACGGACAATTTATCTTAATAATGTTTTCTTCACCTATTATAAGAGACAGAAAGAAAAAATTACTGGGAATTCAACTCCTAAGGAAAAATTTCCCTTCTAATTCCCCTCAAATACAATAACAAGTGCAATGAAACATCCTAAAGATTCATATTTTCTAAAATAACTTAGAAAAGAAGAAAACAAATAGTCATTTATGAATCCTGCACTATTCCATGACTTAGTTACTTAGCAGATATTTTTGTTTAATTCTCACAATAAACACTTTAGATAGTTAATACTGTCCTCACACTTTAAAGATGAGGTAACAGGCCGGGCGCGGTGGCTCAAGCCTGTAATCCCAGCACTTTGGGAGGCCGAGACGGGTGGATCACGAGGTCAGGAGATCGAGACCATCCTGGCTAACACGGTGAAACCCCGTCTCTACTAAAAACTACAAAAAAAAAAAAACTAGACGGGCGAGCCCGGCGCCTGTAGTCCCAGCAACTCGGGAGGCTGAGGCAGGAGAATGGCGTGAACCCGGGAGGCGGAGCTTGCAGTGAGCTGAGATCCGGCCACAGCACTCCAGCCTGGGTGACAGAGTGAGACTCCGTTTCAAAAAAATAAATAAATAAATAAAAATAAAGATGAGGTAACTGAGGCTTGGAGATATTTACTAACGCTTTCATGGTCTCCACACAGTAAGTCCAGTTCAAATCCCATACTCTTTTCATGATACTCTGGCATAGAACATGCATTGACATGTGATAATATGAAGAGCATTTTCTAGTTCAAACACTTTTCTATTTTTCTTATGTCCAAGATTCTGTTTTTAAAAAAACCAATTGTTCTTACAGAGCAACAAAGGTTAAATGTTTAATTTCCAAATAAAAATTACTATGAAACCTCCTGATGAAAGCCTAAGGCTCTGCACAATCCTATCTATTTCAACTGTAAAAAGAAAGAGCAAGAGAGGAAGGGAGAAAGAGAGTGACAAGGAAAGAGAAAACAAACCTAGTTATGTCCATCTGGGCCTAATATGAAAAGGACTCTGTTCTAATTGTATACTTTTTTCTCTCCTACTATATTATATATACTGGGACTATGAAAGCTTTCATCTTCCTAAACTAGAAATAAAAATACAAATAGTTACAAGATTTTAGTATCAAAAAAATTCCCAGTACAGGAATCTCTGTCTCCCTCAGCTCACTTTGATCTCCTTCTCTTTATCCTCTAACTGAGCAGAAAGAAAAAGCAGAGTGTCAACAGTAATTTCTTTTTTATTTTTCAAAGTAAGTGGCTGATATATTAAGCTCTCAAGCTACAAAGTCATGAAAAGCAAAAGAAAGTCATTATAGTGGAAAAAGAAACCATAGCCTCCAAATGTACTGTTGTTTAGAATTCATATTAAAAATAACTCTGTAGGCCGGGCGCGGTGGCTCACGCCTGTAATCCCAGCACTTTGGGAGGCCGAGACGGGCGGATCACGAGGTCAGGAGATCGAGACCATCCTGGCTAACACGGTGAAACCCCGTTTCTACTAAAAATACAAAAAAAAAACTAGCCGGGCGAGGTGGTGAGCGCCTGTAGTCCCAGCTACTCCGGAGGCTGAGGCAGGAGAATAGCGTGAACTCGGGAGGCGGAGCTTGCAGTGAGCTGAGATCCGGCCACTGCACTACAGCCTGGGCGACAGAGCAAGACTCCGTCTCAAATAAATAAATAAATAAATAAAAATAAAAATAACTCTGTAATACGTAATACTCTGTAACTATGTACACACATCATACATGTGTGTTCATATAGCTTATAGCTGTTACACCTTATGCCAAAAGTAGAAATGAAAAGTTTGACAAGAAGAAAAGAGTACTGTGTATATCTTGAAGTCAATTAAAATAACATTTAACCAAACCGAGGTATTCATATTATAAATTATTTTTGGAAGATTAACATTTTTGTGGTTGATGACTATAGCAAAATTTTCTTTGAAGTGTCATAGAAGTTACTAAACATCTTGTAGTTGGTATAGCAATAAAAATGTATTATAAGTTAAGTGATGTTCAGGACTTACCACCTCCTCCTCCAAGAAGACTGGCATTTGCTGTTTAAAACAAAACACAACAAAAGACATTAAATAACATGTATAAGAGATATAGTATATCAGAGTAATTCAAGATAAATCTGATAATGATCATATGTCTCATATACATACAGAAACATAAAATATTTACTTTCATTTAAAGACAGCTTATATTACTATTTTATGAGTTTGAAAATTAAAATATTTCACTATTTTTATCTTTTTCTCTTCAAATGGCTATTTTTATAATATATTTCCTTCTAATGAAAATAAACACATATTGAGACTGTTTTATTCTCAATTCTGTATCTAAGTTAATCTTCTGAGCTCTCCATTTTATCAGTAGAATAGAACAATATTATTTAGCCAATTTTAATGATTTCAAAGGACAATGTAACAAAAAAGTATTATGGTAATTAACATTAAGTTAAACATAATGAAACAAAGCAATCACAAAACATTTTGCAGTAAGAAATAACTCTTAAATAGTAACAATTCATTATTTTTTTGATTAACTTTTCTATTTTGAGGAAAGAAATAAACGTTAAACAGTGCTGTGGTGTTTCTTACCTATTTATTTATTTATTAGCCCAGCACACACATTTATAGGAGCTAAATAAGTATAAAATAATTCCATTTGGATTTCTTTCACAAGGTCAAATTTTTAGGAAGTTCCATTGCAGGTTTCTGCTGAAGTATTAAACAACCTTATGCCTAAATTTATCCAAATATAATAACCAGAAAACATAATTCAATATACATTACACTGAGCTTTATTCCATGGAGCTCCTAAGTATCACAGGAATTATTTCTTGCCACTAAAAAACAGCCCAGCAGTAATACAAGGAAAGTAGGTAGCAAGCAAACTCCCCTTTTTTGTGAAAACTGAGTTACCAAAAGACTTAAAAAAAAAATTAGGAAAAAGGAGTAGAAAGTCTTGTACTTGAATTTTACCATGCTGCCCACAGACCACCCATTTCATAATTTAAGAGGTGCAAATATCATTGTTAATGATTCAATCAATAAATAATGGATCATTTGAAGAACAAATGCCCATATTCATAGTTCTATGACGTTAGATATGTGATAGCTTACTGATTATTGTTACACTAAAGAGAATATCATGAAAATGCATGGAGACCAAATGCTATTTTCAATATGTCAATATTAAGAGTGTCAAATTTAGTCTCATATAATCTTCCAAGTATGGGACTAATTGTTGCTCTTGCTAATTGCCCTCAGTACTTTTGTCGCAAACATGTCCCAAGTAGCAATGTCATTAATCAACCATAAACAAAACTCACTTCTGATGTCATAAAGTCATCTGCCACCCTGTCACTCAGGTCTGCAAGTCCCTCTGACTTTACCACATGTAAGTGTGTGATATTTACACAGACAGTAGCCAGAATTTAAGGTTCTGCCTTGAATCCAGCTTTGTAGCTTTTGAAGTGGTAACTTATTGAAGAGGCATGAAGACAGACATCAAGAATTCTACTTAGTCTCATATCCGTTAGTGGAAAAGAGAAATTTCATGATCAACCAAACATTTTCTAAAATCTTAGCTACATGCATTTATAAAACCACATGAAATTTCACACTCCTGCTGATTTTTTATTTTCATATTTGACTGAGAATTACCTCCCTATCTATAGGTTTTCCAGTTCCCTGGGACTCCATCTGTTGTCCTCCAGTTTTCACATATTCATTCATAAGGAAAAAGGTATTTTTAACAACCAACAACAATAATAAATAGGAGCTCTTCACTTAAATTACCATGCTCAGTAGCACAGTAAGACAATATAGTCTATTTTCATCCAATGTTTTGCTCAATAAAGGTGGAGGCTGCCTATTTTGAGAGCACAGCCTAAGGCCCATCTGTTTAACCAGGCACTTGTCCAATAGATGTGGATGGATGGGTAGGTGTAGGAATTGGAATTCCAGTTCTGGCCAATCATCAAGTTAGTTTATGTCGAATGTGTGTTCACGTATTTTATATAAGCATATCCAGTAACATTTTAACTTCACTGTAGAACTATTTTACAAAATTTTGACCCTCTACATAGTACACAATCATTTTTAAGGTAATTCTATATGTATTACTATCCATGTAATAGAATCTTAATTTAGGTTGCATAATCATATTCAAAAAAGTTCTGATAACTATAAATCCAATAAGGATTTTTCCAACGAATCCATCAAACTTGTCTATTTTATCTATTTCTATTCTCTAAAAAATAACAAAAAAGTTAACTTTATTAGCAAAAATGTCAAGGCACTTTTCTTCAGCAAAAGTGACATAAAAATACGCAAGTAAAGGTGAAACTTTATTGTTATTTATAGTATTACTTTGCCTCCACAAAGCACTCTAATAACTGGTTATCCAACATTCATTGGTCAGGTAGAATCATGTTACTTCTTCCATTTTACAGAGGTGAAACGACTTTTGTGTGTCTAAAATTAATAATAATTTAGTTTCTACTTCATTATCTCCAATAAATTGAGATATATCCCAATTAGATGGAAGCTTCTCCAAGGCAAGGTCTGAGTTTAATGGTTTGGCCTGCATCTAATAAATTTTCAAGACATGTTTTATAATAGTGAGATAATTGGTAGGTTTAGTCAATTTCTTCATTAATACAAGGGGGATTTGTTTACTGAAGTGTGTGAAGAAAGCAAACTTTGACCCTTTTTCTTCCTATAAAATCAAAGATTACTTAAGAAACTCTAAAAGCCTATCTGGAAATGCTTAGTAAGAATGCATAAAATATATTTATGTCCCTATCTAAATTTCTTCCGAGAGGGCATTTTGGACATGCTTCCTATTAATCCTACTGTTTCACAGAGAAAGGAAAAGAAGAAAAGGAACAAAGAAAACTTGAAGTTCATGAACATGATGCCACTATTTTTAAAACAAGATTTAAAAATCTCTTCTCTGAGCATGCTTATGAAGCAAGACTATTTTAATTCATATTTCCCTGAAATAAAATGTCTCTTTTATTACCAGTGGAGGGAAGGAAAAAATCAAGTTACAGTAATTGTCTCAAAGATTGATTCAATGCAAAACTAAAATGAGCCATTACAAGATAATGAATATGTGTATTGCACTTTTTCTTCCCCCTAAAATAACTTCACGCAAGGAGATGGAATTTTACTGTTTATAAAGTGAAAACAACATGAACACAAAATGGAGAAAAGGGTTATCTGAAGCTAATTTCGTAGTGTCAACTATGGAGAATTGATTTCCAATACCCTAAACAAATGGTTCCATTTTTAAAGTTTATGAGAATTTTTTCTTTCATTTGAACCTAGTTTTAAATTTTTTAATTAAAAGTATCAAATTCCTATAGCTATAAATATTCACTATTAAAGTATTAAAACCAAAAAAAAATGAATACAATATAGGAATCCCTTTCCTGGGACAATTAGCCTAAATGAAAAATGATCATGGCAGTTGTCAATACCACATTAATTTATGTTCTTCTCAAAATACAAATGAAAAATGCTGGAAGAGGTAACTCATGTCAACCATGAGCCAGGAGGCTGAGGCAGGAGAATCACTTGAACCTGGGAGGCAGAGGTGGCAGTGAGCCGAGATCATGCCACTGCACCCTGGCCTGGGCAACAGAGCAAGACTCTGTCTCAAAAAAAAAAAAAAAAAAGTATTTCAAATACCATTTTTTCTTTTTGCCCAGTAATTTTTATTATCTCCACAGCAATTGTTTGTTTTTCCACTCCATTTCCACCCCACCCAAGACTATCTGCCAAACACACAAGAGTCTGGGAAACGAGTCTTTAAACATTGATTAAAACTATTTGTGCAGGGTTTTGTTTGCTTTTCATCATTATAAAGGAAATTATACTTGTTTTCATCCTAACAGAATCCTGACCACCTAGTTTAGTTTATTTATTCTGCTTTCTTATTACAATAGAGCACATGGGATATCAAAAGGACTGTTGGCAAAAACTTCCCCAGGAGCTCTATTTAAAACACCAATTTCATTCACAACGTGTTATCCCCAAAGATACAAAAGCTGAAATACCACCTTTCAGAATGGCATACATTATATTCCCTAGAGTTTGAAGCTCTTTAAGTAGGAAGTGCTAAAAAAATCTGATAAATTAAAATCCCAAGCACATGCATGATTCTAGAACCACTTTACATAGGAAGCAACCATCTCACCTGACAGCTGTGAAAATACAATCTATGCAGACAAATACAGCTATCAATTTGGCAACAGGCCTCTGCCTATGCTTTACTAGATTTATACCTCCCAAACAAAATCAACAGAATGCTGGAGATTTTGGGCAATGGTGTAATTTCCTGCTTTGGAGCTGACGAAGCAAGAAAATTAAGAACAGGCTTAACTGATTCACATGTAGAAACCAGGCATAAATACATGATTAATACTTTACAGTTCATGCTACTATAGAATTTGAAGAAGACTGATTATTCCAGTATCTGTGTTGTTTGTACAAGCTGTCACTCACTATGAAGTCAAAAATAGAATAAATGACCACTACGACTAATAAATAGGTGAAAAGGCATCAGAAATTGGAAGTCTTACTTGGGATGCTTCACATATAAAACAAAATAGAATTACTGTTGTTAAAGTACAAGGGAGGAGCTACAGCTGGTCCTGGTTTGCCTTACTAGGTACTCAGTGACTTCTATGAATATCGTAGCATGCGGAACAAAAAAAAAAAAAAAAAAAAAAAAAAAAACCCACCAAAAGCTAAACAAATAAACAAACAAACAAAAACCCCACTTATTTGGTCCAACCCCTTTATTTTACAAAAGTAGAAAGCTAAAGAGGATCAAAGATGTTGTTAACTCACTTGTCTAAGATCAGACCCAGAAGAGCCAACCATAAAATAGTGTCAACTTAGATGTTTAATAATAACAAATTATAAACATGTTTATGTGTCTCTGTGTGTGTATTGCAGCCCTCCTGCTCCCCAAAATTACATCCAAAGATGGTGATAGAAAACAACATGCATGGAGTCTACTCAATGTTACTTTACCCAAGATCGCCTAACTTAATTGTTAAAGGGTGAACTAAAGCATTAGCAGGCAATTCCTACAGTTCTATTATGCAATGCATCTAATGCAAAATGAGAGAAATCAGAATGTGTTACACACCAGTCATCCTTTATGACAGTATATTGTAGATCAATTGTAATTTTGATAATGATAATACTGGCTCAGTTACAAAAATGGGATTACTTGAGTAACGCAATCTGGGGCTTTCCCAAGAGTGAACGAGAATATCTAAATAGGGAAAATTTAGTTCAAATGTTTATTAGTTTTATGGTTATAATTATATGAGACACTTGAACAGTAATTTTAACTTGCCTTTGACAAGAAAGGTTTTAAATAAATACAAACCAATTTTCAATTTAAGAAATGAAAGATGTGCTTATTTGAGAGAATGTGATATGCTTTTAGCCTGATTAAAACATAAGCCTCAACATGTACCCATATATTCACACTTTTGGGGGAGCTGGCTGATTTGTTTCAATAAAACCAGAAAGCACCTTTAAAAAATACTATCTTACCTAGTTCCAGTATCTCATATTTCTTATAATATTATAGCATCCTCAATTCTCTAAAATAATGAAATAGAAAGTGAGATTTTTAAAAAAGTTTATTACAATTTTTATATTACACTTGTATTTAAACAAACAGGCCAAAAAATAGTTCTCAGTCTTAATAAAGATATATGAAGACTGAGATGCAAATGACCTCAAATGAAAAGGACTTGGGGCTAGTGGAAAGGCATAGCATGATTCCCCTGAGAATTCTTATTATGCTGTAAAATCCATGAAGGCAGAGGCCATATTCGTTGGTATCAATGGTACAATGCATGATTCTTGGCACACAGTAGGTACTGAATAAATACTTGTTAAATATATAACAAAGGGAATGAATGGAAGATAAGCGAATGAGAGAGAGGGGAAGGGGAAAGGCATATTTCTGGGACAGGTGAGAGACCTCCGATAATGGATAATGACTTCTTTACCATTTTGCAGCCAAGTGAGGCTGTGCCTCCAGACTCTTATCATTGACCTTGAGAAATTTCCTTAAACTCCAGATTAAACTCTTGGAGTTTCTGTTTCTTAAAGAGTAATCACTTTTAATCCTCTCAGCAAACCTGACATGTGCCAGGCTCCATGGCATACATTCATGTGACCATATTGGTCACAGTACAGGTTTGCTGAGAGGAGTAAAAGTGCTAACTTACATGAATGTATGTCATGGAGCCTGGCACATGCAAAGGGTCAGTAAATGTCAGCTTCCCATTCCATGACCTGATTTACAGTGTCATTCCTTGCAACCAAGCTAGGACTTAACAGAAAACCTCTACTGTTTCAGACCAAGTCCAAAGTCTGGCATTTTGTGGGTCTGGGGCCATGTTCATCTTTGGGAATAGTTTTCTGTCCCCACTCTGAGATGTTCACTGCTATGCCCTCAAGGGAGTTTAAGAAAGAATTTGGGACTTATGTACAGAAGAGGGTGAGGAACAATGCCATCTTCAGATTTTCTTTTTTAATTTTGTGTTTGGGCTTAGGTCAATTAAACAATAATTCTGTAAGCCCGTAAAGTAAATGGATGTGAATATTTTGCATACTATCTATGTTTTTCTCTTCTGCGTTATTTTGATTATTTAGTTCAAAAAGAATATTGGGGCTGGGCACGGTGTCTCACACCTGTAATCCCAGCACTTTGGGAGGCCAAAGCGGGCAGATCACCTGAGGCCAGGAGTTCGAGACCAGCCTGGCCAACATGGTGAAACCCCATCTCTACTAAAAATACAAAAATTAGCCTTGTGTGGTGGCACACACCTGTAATCCCAGCTACTTGGGAGGCTGAGGCACAAGATTGTTTGAACCCAGGAGATGGAGGTTGCAGTGAGCTGAGATCACGCCACTGCACTCCAGCCTGGGCGACAAGAATGAAACTCTGTCTCAAAAAAAAAAAAAAAAATGCCAGATAACTCCTGTTTACTCTTCAAAACCCATTCTCTGTACTTGCCCCCGTTCTCTGCCCAAGGCCGCTGATCTAGGTACTTGGCATCAAAAGGCCCTCTCTTAACATCTGTCTCTAGTTGGGTTCAGTCAGTGGGGAGCCCTGGCAGATGACAGGAGAGATTAGAATGCATTCAACATTTTCTTCCCTGGTTCACTTCCTGTAAGCTTATTGTGAATGGACTATGTCCCTTTAAAGAAGGTCACCGTTTCAATCAAGGTTCTTTACAACACGACTTTTTCTCTTTCTCGGTTCTGATATCCTCCCCCTCTCCTTTTCTCTTTGTGCCTTGGGTGGCAACAGCTGTGCTGTTGGTGACCCCTGGTCCATGAAAAATTCCTCGAGGTTCTCCTACCCCACACCTGGCTCCAGCTCTTGAATTATTGTAATTTGACTGCATCATCTGTTTCCTGCTGGGACCTTGATTGAACAGATATGTTTTAAACAGACTGGTCACTGATGGTGGCTAGCCTAAATCTCATATTCCTTCAGAGGCTAACTCTCTTAGTGCAGATGGTTATAAGGATGGCCCCTGTTCTATGTTTCCATTTGAAGAATGACCAATATAGCAGACTGTTTACTTTGTTAATTAAAAAACATAAAATACATAAGTATAACAAATTATATTTAAAACATGTAAAATATAAAATAATACATACTCATTTGAACATGTTAAAGAATCAAGTATATTAAACAAACTCAACTCCTCTTATCTACCATTCCCTTCCACACTTTTCTCCATGTTCTTATAAATATATGCAAATAGTTAAGGCTTCTGAGGTTACGACAAAAATAAAATTGCCATGCAATATACATTTCTCGTTTATCAATAAATATATTATGGCTCTAACTAATGAAATAATATATAACACAGTATGAGATTCCAGAGTTTGAGTAACACTACTCCCATTACTGATGGGCACTTACATTGTTTCCAGTTTTGTTATTAGAGATAATGTTCTAGTAAAAATCTGTGTGTTCGTGTGTGTGTGTGTCTGCGTATGTGTGTGTGCATCCATATACTGGGGTTTCTATAAAATAAGTTCTCTAAAAAGGGGCTCCTTGTATATTGTTGGTGGGAATGTAAATTGTACAACCACGAGGGAAAACAGTTTAGAGATTTCACAAAAAACTAAAAACAGAGGTACCATATGATCCAGCAATCCCACTCCTACGTTATACCTAAAAGAAAGCAATCGAACTCTGAGGTATACCCAAGAGAAAGGAAATCAGTATTTCAAAGAGATTTCTGCACTCTCGTGTTTGTAGTAGCACTATTCACAATAGTCAAGATTTGGAAGCAACCTAAGCATCCATCAACAGATGAATGGATGAAGAAAACATGGTACAGCTACACCATGGAGTACTATTCCGTCAGAATGAGGAACGAGAATCTGTTATTTGCAGCAAGGATGGAACTGGAGGTCATGATGTTAAGTGAAATAAGGCAGGCACAGAAAGACAAATTTTGCATGTTCTCACTTACTTGTGGGAGCTAAAAATTAAAATAATTGAACTCATGGAGATGGAGAAAAGAAGGGTGGTTATCAGAGGCTGGAAAGGGTATTCGAGGAATAGAGAGGAAGTGGGGATAATTAATGGGTAAAAACAATAGTTACAATGAGTAAGACCTAGTATTTGATAGCACAACAGGGTGACTATAGTAAATAATAATTTAGTTGTACATTTAAAAATAACTAAAAGTATAATTAGATTGCTTGTAACACAAAGGCTAAATGTTTGAGGTGATGGATACCCCATTTACTCTGATGGGATTATTACACATTGCATGCCTGTATCAAATAATCTCACATACTTCACACACACACACACACACACACACCCCTAATATGTACCCACAAAATTTCAAAATTAAAAAAAAGTTCTCCAAAGTATTATGGGTAAAAGGACATATGTACTTTTTAAATTTAAGAGTTTAATAACATTATTTTAAAACATATATTAAAATATGTTTATTAAAATAAGTCAAAATTAGCTGAAATGTAACATGCCTAAGTATAGTTTATAGAATACCTAAATCATCAGTATTATTTTATGTTTGCAAATGATTAATTTGAATCAAATGTTTTGGTATGTTAGATGAGATTTCAGTTCAATGGGGTGCTTCTGATGTAAATATAAACTACATCAATGAAACATTTTCATCTATACTTGAAAGATATTTAGTTTCAATTTCTGACAGATTTCAAATATATAAATTTTTTACTAGTCTTCTTTTAATGTAAAAATAGTAAAACTGTCTCAACTAATGGTAAGTCTCTTTAACCACTTTCTTTTCATGTTTATTAGATACAAAGCATGACAGGTCTTGAACTTAAATGCAAATGAAAAACTTGGCTAGAAAAGATTACAGTAAGAAATTTTCCACTACTTTCTAATTAAATTTCTTGAAAATTTAAAGTATACTTTAGAAGCTGAAGGTTTAAAAACTTGAGAAGATAGGCCAGGCACGGTGGCTCATGCCTGTAATCCCAGCACTTTGGGAAGCCAAGGCAAGTGGATCACCTGAGGTCGGGAGTTCGAGACCAGCCTGACCAACATGGAAAAGCCCCATCTCTACTAAAAATATAAAATAAGCCAGGTGTGGTGGCACATGCCTGTAATTCCAGCTACTAGGGAGGCTGAGGCAAGAGAATCGCTTGAACCTGGGAGGTGGAGGTTGTGGTGAGCTGAGATTGCCCCATTGCACTCCACCCTGGGTGACAGGAGCAAAACTCCATACCAAAAAAAAAAAAAAAACTTGAGAGGATATTAACTTACTAGAAAGATATGGAAAATGTATCAAAAACCCCACAAAGATATGTAAGAATACTTCAGCTCAGTAAGAATCAAGGCTAAATATCATGTTCCCATGATAATTCTAAGCTTTCTGCTTCCATTCATCTAAAATCAACCATTAAAACACTTCATGTATGTCAAACATTGTACTAGGCACCCACTGCTTTTGTACAAGTGTAATGGAAGGCTAAAGAGAAATGGAATGCAACGGCTAAAAGTAATCACCAGATAATTACTCAAATTTACATTTATACCCTGTATCCTAACTAAAAAATAAAATAGCTTACATTTGTCATTTTTGTTAGATGCCAGGCATATTACTAGCTAATTCAGTCCACCAAAGAAGCTAATGAAGTAGGTACCATTTTCTATTTCCACTTCATATGTTAAAAAAATTGAGACACAGACAGGTTAAGTAACATATTCAAGATCAAAGGTTGGCACCAGTATTTGAAGCCATGTAATGTTACTAGAAATTTCACACTCTTAAGCACTTCCCACAAGAGAAGCCAAGTTCCATACCCTCCAACCCACAAAAAAAACATCAGAGTAAGGAATAAAGTAGAAATTATATAATCCCTGTTTCTGTATTTCTCTTTTTTAAACTACTGTAGCATATGAAGACTTTCTCTAGTGGTGCCAATTCTACTTACAATAAATTAATGAAAATTCAATGGAACATATGTTTCCATTTCTTCTTTTTCCAATCTAGACACATCATTTTAAAGCAATATTCTTTTTCCAGTTTGTTAAAGTCTTGTTACACATCTAAAGTATGCTGGGTCATGCAGAAGTGACCTAGCTCTGCATTCACCCTAATGCAATGCTTGGATCATCAAGAAGTTTGAACTAACTTCTTGCACAAATCTAACTCATGAGGTGGCCAGCTTATAAAAATCATAAAACGAGCTCTTGTATGATTCATTTCCATTAGAAAGTTATGCTCTGAATCACCAAGCCAGTGGACAAGCTGACACATACTTTAGTAAGCTTATCAAGGTAGAAAATATGCCCAAAATAACAACCAAATAATGGAATATACAAATAGATCCTGAAGACAATTTTCTAAACATCTATTATTTATCAGACAATGTTTAAGAGTTGATCTTTATGATATCTTAATCCTCAAAATAATCTTGCAAATTGGGAATTTTACTTTTCCTATAACAAATGAGGAAAGTGAGGCTAAGTTACTTGCCCAAGGTCATGGGCTGGTAAGTAACTATTCAATCCAATGCTTGAGTCCTCAAACAAAGGCATCAAACAATGTTCTTTTCAGTATGCCAGACTATATCTTAAGGAATTATTTTATTTCTCCCAAATTATTTCAAAATAGATGGATATTCAGTGCCCACAAAAAGCAATGTATTCAGTTAACACCAACGTCAAAGGCAGTATTACTGGTTTTTGAACCAAAGTTACCAGAAAAAATAGCATTTACATACATCATACAACCTAAAATTGTAAAAATTTAAATACTTTCTATACCTTTCCCATATTATTTACTAACATTATTACAATCAGCAATTTTGATCTCACAAAATATGTAATTATCTAAAGGAGAATACTCCTTTGAATATTACATTTAATATCCTGATAACAATAGCCAAATTTTGACATTTAAAAAGACAAAAATTCTCAGTATGACCTTAGGTAATATGAACAATTAAACATACATCGCTATTAAACAGGGCATATATTTCTTAATTATCAATGCTTGAGGTAAATTTAGATTTTTGAAAACAATAATAAATAGTACATTAAAGTTTGACTTTCACCAAATAAATGCAAACTGGCTAACCTAAGATTTTATATGCTTACAGTAAAATACACAAAATGAAAGTAAAATATATGTTTTCATTTGTCATAAGTTTTCTATCATTTAGCACTCCTCATCCTTGAATTTAGGACAATCAAATACAGAATCTTTATCATAACCTGAAATAGCAAATGAAAAACCATAATTTTTCTTTCCTAAATAAGTCTGATAATTTAGTTTCAAATTGTAGTTAGCTTCTATTAATATATAGTAAAATGTTAGTTACATTGTTCAAGGATGAAATAAATACATTGTTATGTTTACAACAGTTGTAAGTATAAAACAGTCATCTCCTTTAAGACATGGAAAAATATAACTTTATCAATATCAAGTTTAATTATTTATCACACAAGACACTTTTTTTCTGTACACAGGAGACAAATTATAATTTGCATCCTGTGGACATCAAAAAATACTAATTACTTTTGTTATTACAGTTCCATCAGGCCAGCTGTGGATTCTATAATAGAGATTAGTTTTAGTCTGTTGCATAGAAAAGCACTGATATTAATCTCAAACAGAAGTATTGTCATTGGTGAGAAGCCGATTACTGACTACAGAGGCTTTTAAAAATTATTATTATTTAATAAATCTCTCAGGATAACTAAATAATACTTACTAAAACTAGTTGTAATTCTAATGTCACTCTAAGACTTCTAAAGACCAGAAATAAAATAGATGCAGTAACAGGTAACAAGAGAATTTGCATATGGTATTCCACATGCAACAGATGTGGTGTCTACCCAAAAAAAAGTATGTAATATTAATCTTTAGTTTCATCAATAGTTATATAATTTTGGGCAAGTTACCGAAACCTCTATGCCAATTATAAAGAATACAAATTATAATTTAATTATTTAACAACCATTTTTTAAGTAGTCACTATTTGTGGCTGTTCTGGAACAATTGCCGGAAATAAACAGGTAAGTAAAATAGTCACATTAAATTATATAACTATAGGCCAGGTGTGGTGGCATAATCCCAGCACTTTTGGAGGCTGAGGCAGGAGGATTGCTTGAGCCCAGGAGTTTCAAGCTGTGCAACATAGAGAGACTCTGTCTCTACAATAAATAAATAAATAAATTGCTGGGCATGGTGGCATGCACTTATTAGTCCTAGCTACTCAGGAGGCTGAGACAAGAATATTGCTTGAGCCCAGGAGTTTGAAGTTACAGTGAGCTATGATTGCGCCACTGAACTCCATCCTGGGTGATAAAGCAATATTTTGTCTCTTAAAAAAAATATATATATATATATATAACTATAGTAAATAAATCTATAAAGTATACATTGTTATTTTTATTATATAAAAATCTTAATATTTAAACATCAGAATCATGACATTGGAGATTTTTTTTTTAATTTTTTTACTAGTTGATGAGAGATTACAATATTCTATTTTGCAAAATTTTGCCCTCTCAGATGAAGCTGAAGTCTGGTGAAGATAGCATAATTTATTTTTTCTGGCTCCTCCTCCCACCCACTCCTGCTAAATACAACTGTAAACCCTGGAGATAATGTGAGAGGCAACCAAAGGAGAACTCTTAAAGGTGCAAGAAGGAGGGTAAACTGATTAGAGAATCCAGGACTGGAGGAACAGCATAGTTGCAGGGCACCTTACAACATCCCACCAAAAGGAAGAAGGTGACCCAGGCGCCAGCATTCTCTGACATCCAATGTAGCAATAGAAAGCAGCCCAGGTAGGCTCAGTTCTCCCTGGGATTGAACAGGAGCCCCACTGAAGATAAGTTGACGAACCAGCAGGAAAAATATTCTCCTTCTCAACAGGGCCTGAGACTCCCCTCTCCTACCAGAAGACACAGGACAGCACCAGCACGGGGGGATCAGGCCTCAACAAGCACCTGCCAGGAGGATCTACGGGCCTGATTTTCCTCTTCCACACCAAGGGCCACTGATGGCTGGGGAGCACTGGCATTGAGGATCTTACCACAAGCACCCAGCCCAGGAAGAGCTTTCCATCTCCCACAGACAGGAGGCATCCTGTCTCAACAAGCTTCTGGCCTCAGAAGTCATTTCTTTTCCACCAGGCCTGAGAATCCCCTCCTTCACCAAGATATTTGCAGGTGGGAGATGCTGGTGAGGGAGGGGTGGAGGGGAATCTCCACCACAGTAAGTAGCTGGGCCTGGCAGCACTCCTCATCCAGTCAGACCAGAGACTTTCTTTTCCCCACCTAGAAACATAAAGAAGCCTAGCCTAGAAAAATGTGTTCTGTCCCCTCAGGCATCACAGTATAGACCCCTGGGAGCCCCGCCAGCACCAGATACACAAGGCCCACCAAAATAAGACCAAAAAATCTTGGAAAATTAAGTTGTCCTTAGAACTACTGCCCACTAAAGTAGGCTAGGATCTATGATCTAAACCTAACAGAGTTACTACCTACTAAAATAAGGGATTTGAATACGACCCAGAGTCTCCTAAAATGAACAGAGCCTCAGAAACCCATGGGACAAAACCAAAAGATCCCAGAAGTTGAGGAGAAAGAGAGTAGGGCCTGAAGGAGTATTGAGACGCATAATAGCTGACGATGTCACAAATTTTGTGAAAGAGATAGACCAACAGATCCATGAAGTGAACCCCAAATAAGATAAGCAAAATAAGGTAATTTTTTTAAAAACACATGCTATTATTAAACTTCTGAAAACTAAACACAAATTAAAAAAGCTTGAAAGCAACCATAGAGAAACAGAACATTTCCTATAAAGGAACACCAATTCAAATGACAGCAGATAGTCCTTAGCTGGCAGCCCCTTCAACAATTACCTCAGCAAAAAATAGCTGCCTCACTCTAGATCATGCCCCTTCCCTC
Source organism: Colobus angolensis palliatus (assembly GCF_000951035.1). Taxonomy (NCBI): domain Eukaryota; kingdom Metazoa; phylum Chordata; class Mammalia; order Primates; family Cercopithecidae; genus Colobus; species Colobus angolensis. The sequence continues at coordinate 933,113 of NW_012112808.1, read as the reverse complement.
GGTAGCTCATATCCAATATCTTGGGGATATGAGTCATGGCCCTCTGCCCAGTGCTGATACTTATAGGGATAAGAAGGCCCAGGCCTTGCCCCAACTCAAGACAACTCTGAAGGCCATCTCAGCTTCCTAAGGGTTCACCTGATGCCTTCGTTGAGACTACAACATAGTTCAGCTTCTCCCACTACTCAGTTTTGCTTCCTTTTCCATTCTTTCACAGGTTTTTATCCTAAAAATGCTCCCTGAGTAATATCCTGCATGCTAATCTTTACCTTTATCTCAGAGTCTGCTTTCTAGGGTACCTATCCTTCAACCATAATCACAGGAATGGGTAATTGCAGGAAAAATCGGCAGGCATTTAAACTAAATGGAGTGAGTCTTTGACCACTGGAAGCTCCCTTTAGAATATGGGGCATCTGATGCCTCTTTACCCTTAGTTTTAGTTTTCAATTCCAGTGCAATAAGAAAAGTTTCCCTCAACATCTTAAAGCATTCGGCTAGTTTGAACCTTCATTTACAAATGTTGCTTTAAATTAAAATTCTATTATTTTAATTTTTAAATTAGACTTCAAACTGCCAATGAGTAAAATTAAAATTAATATATATAATATTAATGATAATGATGCCAGTGTATGGAGTCATTGTTAGAGCAAGTATAAAAACTGTACTTTTTGAATACTTTTTAAATGAACCAGTATAGAAAGCATTCTGAAAACAATTTTTTCTTAAAAACATACCTAGAAAGAAGTAGACCTATACAAATTTGTGTGGAGGAAGCAAGGAAGCAACCTCTTGGACACAGAACTATTCTTACAGCTCTGAATAATGTAAATATCAAGAGCCTGGTGTTTCCTATGTACAATCTTGTGCTACAACTTTAAAATTTCAAAATGTAGTAACAGTTTACCTCTTACTCGATGAACAGTGTTGTGCTAGCCTTGAGAACTTGCTAAAATCATGCCACAGACGACTGATTTTCTTAGCGAACACTTGGTGATCGCATTGCTCCAAGTGCCCAGAGAGTCATCACAAGCCACTCTAATTCATCCCAACTTTTGTATGTTTTGAGTGAACTCCCTGGAATCTTGAAGCTTCCTGTTTTCTTCATCTCATGATAGTACCCTCTTCGCTTGTGCATTTGAACCCCTACTATGCTTAACTAATGCTACTTGTCAGGCCGTTCCAGTAGCCAAATTCTGTCCAGTCCTCTTCCCGCCTCTCAATTCTCTGGACACAAGATACCACTGCAGAAAGATTATTCTGATGTTAACTCTCATTGCCTAGTAGTCAATACTCTCTACTTCCTCTGTGGTACCTGAGAGACTGACAGTCTCAATTATGCCACCAGCCTGAGCTATAATTCATTTTTTCTGCCACATGTTGGCCGTTTACTGTGATTCTGCAAAAATGATACAGATATGGATAATAATAAAGTTGAATATATGTTTTAATATAAAGAAACATTTCTTAATAGAAGGATGAAAGGATTAGACCAAATTACCTTATTTATTCCTCTCTGTTTAGTTAATCCACTATATTTTTGTTCCTCGTTAAAATATTAAGTCAGATTTTGCTCACTGTTTCTGTCCATCAGCTGAGTTAGTGGCAGAATCAGTACCAACTGATTGTGAGTCAAATTATAGAAAAAAAGGTAATATGCCAGGCATGGTGGATCATGCCTGTAATCCCAACACTTTGGGAGACTGAGGCAGGCAGATCACTTGAGGCTAGGAGTTCGAGACCAGCCTGGCCAACATAGTCAAATCCTTTCTCCACTAAAAATACAAAAAGTTAGCTGAGCTTGGTGGTGCATACCTGTGATCCCAGCTACTAGGGAGGCTGAGGCATGAGAATTGCTTGAACCTGGGAAGCAGAGGTTGCAGTGAGGTGAGATTACACCACTGCACTCCAGCCTGGGTGACAGAGGGGGACTTTGTCTCAAGACAAAAAAGAGGTAACAAATGAAGGTTACTCAATTATTCATTTCTAAGCTACAAAGTGACTAGTAGCTCAGTAAGCAAGACTATGTAGCATGCAGTTGCATAATATTCAGGAAATGTCCTATATTTATTGTTTAAAAAATGTAAAACAGTGATATGTTTCTTTTCAGTTCTGCAGTTTAATTCTAATAAACTTACCATTGCTATTAGTTTTTAAAAAGATAATATTTCTAATTGGTAATTGTTAAAGTGAGTCAATAAACTCCAGAAGAATACAGTAGACAGACATATTCAGCAGTTGGTTCAACTTACCTCTTCTAAAGTTGTTAATCTCATGACTTTTAAAATATTTTCTAAATATTCATTTGTATAGAGGCATGGCTCATGTTTTCATTCAAATTGATCCTGAAATTTAAAACTTTTTAGTGAATATTCAGGTACAGGAACATTTTAAAGGTCACCAATCAGATTCAAACCAAATAACACTACCCCGAGAATCTGAAAAGTCTTGGGGTAGTGTTATATCAGACTCTGAAAGGTCAAAGACAAAGAGAAGATCCTGAAAGCAGTAAGAGAAAAGAAGCAAATAACATATAAGGGAATTCCAATACATCTGGCAGCAGACTCCTCAGGAGGAACCTTGTAGGCCACAAGGGAGTGGGATGATATATTCATAGTGCTAGAGTTAGAAAAGCTGCCAGAAATACTGTATCAACCAAAACTCTCCATCAGAAATGAAGAAGAGATAAAGATCTTCCAAGATGAACAATTAATTGCTACCAGACCTGTTCTAAAAAAAAATGCTAAAGGGAGTTCCTCAAACTGAAAGAAAAGGATGCTAATGTGTGAAAAGATGCTAATGTATGAAACTATCTGAAGGTACAAAACGCATTGATAAAAGTAACTTTGCAGACAAACTAGACTTAATTTAATACTTACTCTAATACTGTAATCATGGTGTGTAAACCACTTATATCTTTAATATGAAGACTAAAAGAAACTATTTAAAATACTTATATTAATTAATTACTTAATTATGGTATAGGCAACATAAAAAGATGTAAACTGTGACATCAACACTTCTAAACATTGGAGGAAATGGAGTTAAAGTATACAGGGTTTTTTTGTGTGATTCTTTTCTTTTTAAGATAAGTTGTTATCAGTTTAAAATAATGTGTTATAACTGTAAGATGTTTTATGCAACCCTCATGGCAACCACAAAGTAAAAACCTATAAAAAATAAAATAAAAATAAGAAGCAAGGAATCAAAACACACTACTAGAGAAAACCACCTAACCACAAAAAAAGGAAAGCAGGAGAAAAAGAAAGAAAAGATCTAAAAAACAACTGGGAAAAAAAAAAAAAAGGAACAAAATGGCAGGAATACACCCTTACCTATCAACAATTACCTTGAATGTAAATGGATTAAAATCTGCAATTAGAAAACATAGAATGGCTGAATAAATTTAAATATATGCTGCCTACAAGAAACTCACTTTACCTGTAAGTACACACATAGCCTAAAAGAGAAGAGATGAAAAAAGACTTTCCATGCAAATGGAAACCAAAAAGAACAGAGGTGGCCACATTCATTGCAGATAAAATAGACTTTAAGTCAAAAACTGTGAAAAGGGACAAAACTTTATTGTATAATGATAAAGGAGTCAACATAGGAAGAGGAAATAAAATTATAGATATGTATGCACCCAACATCAGAGCACCTAAATATATAAAGTAAATGTTAATAGACCTAAAGGAAAAGATAGACTGCAATACATTAATAGTAGAAGACTTTAATACCCCACTTTCAGCAATGGACAGATCCACCCAAGGAGAAAATCGACAAAGAAACATCAGAGTTAAACTGCATTCTAACCAAATGAACCTAAAGGACATTTATGTAACATTCCAACATCTGTAGAATATGCATTCTTGTCAACAGGATATGGAACATTTTCCAGGATAGAACACATGTTAGACTACAAAACAAGTCTTAACAAAATTTTAAAAATTGAAATTGTATCAAATAACATTTCCAGCCACATGAAATAAACGTAAAACCCAAAATTATGAAACTACTAGAAGAAAACAAACACTTCATAACATTAGCTGGGCAAGGATTTTTTGGATAAGATCTCAAAATCACAGGCAACAAAAGTGAAAACAGACAAATTGGATTAAATGAAACACAAAAGCTTCTGCACAGCAAAGGGAAACAATCAACAGAACGAACAGACAAACTGGCAGAATGGGAAAAAAACATTTGCCAGCTATGCATCTAACAAGGGGTTAATATCTAGAAAATATAAGGAACTCAAACAGCTCCAAAGCAAAAAAAGTTTAAAAAAAATAAAAAATTCCAACTAGAAAATGGGCAAAAGATCTGAAGAAGCATTTCCCAAAAGAAGACATACAAGTGGCCAACAAGTGTATGAAAACATGCTTACCATCAATAAGCATCAGGGAAATGCATATCAAAACCAAAATGAGATATCATCTCACTCCAGTTAGAAAGGTCATCATTAAAAAGACAAAAGGTAACAAATGTTGGCAAGGATGTGAAGAAAGGGGAACTCTTACACACTGTTAGTGGATATGGAAAGTAGTTAAGTTATCACAGATGACAGTATGGAGGTTTCTGAAAAAATTAAAAATAGAACTACCATATGATCCATCAATCCTACTTCTAGGTATCTATCCAAAGAAAATGAAATCAGAATGTCAAAGAGACATCTGCACTGCCGTGTTTGTTGAAGCATTATTCACAATAGCCAAGAAAAAGAATCAACTTAAGTGTCTATCAACAGATGAACAGATTGAAAAATTTGATGTCAATACACAATGGAATACTATTCAGCCCTAAAAAACAAGACAATTCTGTCACTTGCAACAATATGGATGAACTGGAGGGCATCATAAGTAAAATGAGCCAAACATAGAAAAATAATTACCCCATGACCTCATTTATACGTGAAATCTAAAAAAGTTGATCTCATAGAAGTTTGAGAATAGAATAGTGGTTACCAGGAGCTGGGAAAGGCAGGCGGCTACAGGTGGATGTGGAGAGGGTGGTCAGCCAGTATAAAGTTACAGTTAAATAGGAGGAATAAATTCCAGCGTTCTCTTGCATCATAGGGTGACCACAGTTAACAATAAATAATACATTACATACTTCAAAATAGCTAGAATATAGGATTTTGAATATTCTCACCACAAAGACATAATAAATATTTGAGGTTACACATGTACTAATCACCCTAATTTGATCGTTACACATTATATATGTATTGAAACATCACATTCTACTCCATAAATATGTATAATTACTATGTGTCAATTAAAAATAAAATAAAACTTTTAAAAATATGAATAAATAAACCTCTTAGTGAGGGTCTTGACTATAAACTCTGAATCTACCTCTCCAGCTTCGTTATCCTCCCTTCCTAGCTTCTTACATCTTCCAGGTCCAGACCACACACACAGTCCCACGTCCTCACACTCGGGCCTACACACACACCACATACAAAAACACCTGAGTCTAATGCCAGGCAGCTCACTCACCAGGACCACCAAATACCAGGCTCCTTCATCACTTCATGATTGCTATAAGCAGTGTTTCTGCCTTCATTCCCTGGACAAACTGCTATTTAACAATTAAGACCCACCTCAAATGTCATTTCCTCTGTGACACCTTTTCTAACTCCTTCAGGTACAATTAGATAGTCCTTCTTATGAAGGTCCAAGTATGAACACAAGCTTTTCTACAGCACCTACCTCATAAAATTTTAATTAATTATTTCTCTGGGTCCAACTCCATTAGGCTATGAACTTCCCAAGGAAAATGATTACAATGTATTCATCTCATTTTACCCAGTGCCCACATCAATAAATGGGTTACTTCCCAGTATATGATTGTGGTGATTAAAAAAAGATAATTAACTAATGCACTTAGTAGCACATATAAAGCATTCAACATATGCTAGAAATTGTTTTCTTAAGTATTAAAAACAATGCCAATTTTACAGTAAGCATTCTGTAAATGCTTAGTAAATGAATAAAACAGGAATGAACAAATGAATGTTTGAAAAATGCATTGCAAACAGAACTAAATAAAAATCAAGCAAAAATATGACTGTAACAATCCTATTATTAGAAAGTAAATATTCCTTACAAAGATTTAACAGATTGCTTATTCTAAACAGCAATCAGTTGCTAGATTATTACATACAGAAGAAAATCAAAATATTAAAATTAGTTAGAATTATAAAGAAGAAATTTATTCAGCAGAAACTTAAAATTTGTTGAAACTCTCCTGAATGTTAATTAAGATTTCCTGAGTTGGTTCTAAGGAAATGCTTTTAATAAGTCAATGTAGACCAATAGTTGTCTCCCTTGCAAATTTTAAATCATGCAAATCATGCTGAACATCATAGCTAACAAAAAGAAAATACTGCTGATTTTATTTCTTTTATATTATTTTTAAAACCTTGCTGTCCCATTTGCATACATTTTCAAGATTAATAAGTTAATCATTTTTTGAAGAGATTTTTCATGTTTTACCCCTCAATAATTTTCCCCTTAAGGTAGTTTCCTGCATTAGATAACTACACATTAGAAAGAGTACCTTCTAACTTAGAACCTTAGAAGGCACTCCTAAGGTTCATTTTTGTTTTAACATTTGTATACTTGAATTCATAAATCAATGAAACAAAAATTAGTAAAATTCGCATGAACTTTTATTTTGTTACTTAGAATGCTGCACCATAAGTCATGATAACAGTGCCATCAATTAACAGAAACAGCGAAGATACTACTTAGAGACATCATTCTAAATGTCAGTAATGCCCCTAGGAATCCTCTATTGTAACTAAAGCCCATTAAACCTCACATAGAAGGCATAGTGCCAGTATTTAAATGAGGAAAGGCTCATAATGCTGTTGTCATTCAGCATGTCAAAATCTATCAGAGAGGGCTGGCAAGATGGCCGAATAGGAACAGCTCCGGTCTACATCTCCCAATGAGATCCATGTAGAAAGTGTGTGATTTCAGCACTTCCAGCTGAGGTACCTGGCTCATCTCACTGGGACTGGTTAGACAGTAGGTGGGCTCGCCCACGGAGGGCGAGCTGAAGCAGGGTGGGGTGTTGCCTCACCTGGGAAACCCAGGGGGTTGGGGAACACCCTCCCCTAGCCAAGGGAAGCCCAGAGGGACTGTGCCATGAGGGATGGTGCATTCCAGCCCAGATATTACGCTTTTCCCATGGTCATAGCAACCCACAGACCAGGAGATTCCCTTGGGTGCCTACACCACCAGGGCCCTGGGTTTCAAGCACAAAACCGGGCAGCCTTTTGGGCAGACACTGAGCTACCTGCAGGAGTTATTTTTACATACCCCAGTGGCACCTGGAATGCCAGCAAGACAGAACTATTCACTTCCTGGAAAAGGGGCTGAAGCCAGGGAACCAAGTGGTCTAGTTCAGCAGATGCCACCCCCATAGAGCCCAGCAAGCTAAGAGCCACTGGCTTGAAATTCTTGCTGCCAGCACAGCAGTCTGAAGTCAACCTGGGATGCTCGAGCTTGGTGCATGAAGCGGCATCCATCATTACTGAGGCTTGAGTAGGCAGTTTTCCCATCACAGTGTAAACAAAGCCACCAGGAATTTTGAACTGGGTGGAGCCCACCACAGTTTGGCAAAGCCACAGTAGCCAGACTGCCTCTCTAGAATCCTCCACTCTAGGCAGGGCATCTCTGAAAAAAAAGCAGCAACCCAGTCAGAGGTTTATAGATAAAACTTCCACCTTCCTGAGACAGAGCACCTGGGGGTAGGGGCAGCTATGGGCGCAGCTTCAGTAGACTTAAACTTTCCTGCCTGCTAGCTCTGAAGAGAGAAGATCTTCCAGCACAGCACTTGAGCTCTGCTAAGGGACAGACTGCCTCCTCAAGTAAGTCCTCGACCCCCATATCTCCCGACTGGGAGACACCTTCCAGCCGGAGTCAACAGACATCTCATATAGGAGAGCTCCAGCTAGCATCTGGCAGGTTCCCCTCTGAAACCATGCTTCCAGAGGAAGGAAAAGGCAGCAATCTTTGCTGTTCTGCAGCCTCTGCTGGTGATACCCAGGTAAACAGGGTCTGGAGTGGACCACCAGCAAACCCCAGCAGACCTGCAGCAGAGGGGTCTGACAGAAGGAAAACTAACAAACAGAAAGGAATAGCATCAACATCAACAAAAAGGATGTCAACACAAAAACATCATCTGAAGGTCACCAATAGCAAAGACCAAAGGTAGATAAATCCACAAAAATGAATAAAAAATAGCTCAAAAAGGCTGAAAATTCCAAAAACCAGAACGCCTCTTCTCCTCCAAAGGATTACAACTACTTACCAGCAAGGGAAGAAAACTGGATGGAGAATGAGTTTGATGAACTGACAGAAGCAGGCTTCAGAAGGTGGGAAATAACAAACTCCTCGGATCTACAGAAGCATGTTCTAACCCAATACAAGGAAGCTAAGAACCTTGATAAAAGGTTAGAGGAATTTCTAACTAGAATAACCAGTTTAGAGAAGAACATAGATGACCTGATGGAGCTGAAAAACACAGCACGAGAACTTCATGAAGCATGATACCTTATTAATAGGTGAATTAATCAAGCGGAAGAAAGGATATCAGAGACTGAAGATCAACCTAACGAAATAAAGCATGAAGACAAGATTAGAGAAAAAGAGAATGAAAAGGAATGAACAAAGCCTCCAAGAAATATGGGACTACGTGAAAAGACCAAACCTACATCTGATTGGCGTACCTGAAAGTGATGGGGAGAATGGAACCAAGTTGGAAAACACTCCTCAGGATATCATCCAGAACTTCCCCAATCTAGCAAGACAGGCCAACATTCAAATTCAGGAAGTAGAGAGAACACCAAAAAGATACTCCCCGAGAGGAGCAACCCCAAGACACATAATCATCAGATTCACCAAGGTTGAAATGAAGGAAAAAACGTTAAGGGCACCCAGAGAGAAAGGTCAGGTTAGTTACCCACAAAGGGAAGCCCATCAGACTAACAGTAGATCTCTTGGCAGAAACCCTACAAGCCAGAAGAGAGTGGGGGCCAATATTCAACATTCTTGAAGAAAAGAATTTTCAACCCGGAATTTCATATACAGGCAAACTAAGGTTCATAAGCAAAGGAGAAAACAAATCCTTTACAGACAAGCAAATGCTGAGAGATTCTGTCACTACGCGGCCTGCCTTGCAAGAGCTCCTGAAGGAAGCACTAAATATGGAAAGAAAAAACTGGTACCAGCCACTGCAAAAACATACCGAATTGTAAAGACCATCAACACTATGAAGAAACTGCATCAACAAATGGGCAAAATAACCAGCTAGCATCATAATGATAGGATCAAATTCACACATAACATTAACCTTAAATGTAAATAGGCTAAATCCTCCAATTAAAAGACACAGGCTGGCAAATTGGATAGAGTCAAGACCCATCGGGGTGCTGTATTCAGGAGACCCATCTCACATGTAATGACACACATAGGGGCCGGGCATGGCAGCTCACGTCTGTAATCCCAGCACTTTGGGAGGCCAAGGTGGGTGGATCACAAGGTCTAGAGTTCAAGACCAGCCTGGCCAACATGGTAAAACACTGTCTCTACTAAAAATACGACAATTAGCCAAGTGTAGTGGCGCTTGCCTGTAATCTCAGCTACTGGGGAGGCTGAGGCAGGGAACTGCTTGAACCTGGGAGGCAGAGGTTGCAGTGATCCAAGATAGCGCCACTGCACTCCAGCCTGGGTGACAGAGTGAGACTCTGCCCCCCGCACCAAAAAAAAAAAAAAAGACACACAGAGGTTGAAAATAAAGGGATGTAGGAAGATTTCCAAAGCAAATGAAAAGCAGATAAAAAGCAGGGGTTGCAATCCTAGTCTCTGATAAAACAAACTTTAAATGAAGAAAGATCAAAAAATACAAAGAAGGGCATTACATAATGGTAAAGGAATCAATGCAACAGGAAGAGCTAACTATCCTAAATATATATGCACCCAATACAGGAGCACCCAGATTCATAAAGCAAATTCTCAGAGACCTACAAACAGAACCACAGATTCCCACACAATAATAGTGGATGAATTTAACATCCCACTGTCAATATTAGACAGATCAACAAGACAGAAAATTAAAAAGGATATTCAGGACTTGAATTCAGCTCAGGGACCAAGCAGACCTGATAGGCATCTACAGAACTCTCCACCCCAAATCTATAGAATATACATTCTTCTCAGCACCACATCCCACTTATTCTAAAATTGACCACATTATTGGAAGTAAAACACTCCTCAGCAAATGCAAAAGAAAACAAATGACAACAAAGAGTCTCTCAGACCACAGTGAAATCAAACTAGAACTCAGAATAAAGAAACTCACTCAAAACTGTACAATTACACAGAAACTGGACAACCTGTTCCTGAGTGACTGCTGGATATAGAACAAAATTGAGGCAGAAATAAATAAGTTCCTTGAAACCAATGAGAACAACGACACAACGTACCAGAATCTTTGGAACACAGCTAAAGCAGTGTTTAGAGGGAAATGTGAAGCACTAAATGCCCACAGGAGAATACTGGAAAGATCTAAAATCAACATCTTAACATCACAATTAAAAGAACTAGAGAAGTAACAGCAAACAAATTCAAAATCTAGCAGAAGACAAGAAATAACTAAGATGAGAGCAGAACTGAAGGAGAGAGAGACAAGAAAAACCCTTCAAAAAAATCAATGAAATCAGGAGATGGTTTTTTAAAAAGATTATCAAAATAGATGTACCACTAGCCAGACTGTTAAAGAAGAAAAGACAGAAGAATCAAATAGACACAATAAAAAATGATAAAGGGGAGATCACCACTGATACCACAGAAATACAAACTACCATCAGAGAATACTATGAACACCTCTATGCAAATAAACTAGAAAATCTGGAAGAAATGGATAAATTCCTGGACACATACAACCTCCCAAGACTAAACCAGGAAGAAGTCGAATCCCTGAATAGACCAATAACGAGTGCTGAAATTGAGGCAGTAATTAATAGCCTACCAACCCAAAAAAGCCCAGGACCAGACAGATTCACAGCCGAATTCTACCAGAGGTACAAAGAGGAGCTGGTACCATTCCTTCTGAAACTATTCCAAACAATTTTTAAAAAGGGAATCCTCCCTAACTCATTTTATGAGGCCGGCATCATCCTGATACCAAAACCTGGCAGAGACACAACGACAAAAAAATTTCACGCCAATATCCCTAATGAACATCAATGCAGAAATCGTCAATAAAATACTGGCAAACTGAATCCAGCAACACATCAAAAAGCTTATCCACCACGATCAAGTCAGCTTCATCCCTGGGATGCAAGGCTGGTTCAACATATGCAAATATGCCTGGCTTTTGTGTAAATCCATCACATAAGCAGAACCAATGACAAAAACCACACGATTATCTCAATAGATGCAGAAAAGGCCTTCAATAAAACTCAACACCCCTTTATGCTAAAAACTCTCAATAAATTGGTATTGATGGAATACATCTCAAAATAATAAGAGCTATTTATGACAAACCCACAGCCAATATCATACTGACACTTCTCAAAAGAAGACATTTATGCAGCCAACAAACATATGAAAAAAAGCTCATCATCACTACTCATTAGAGAAATGCAAATCAAAACCACAATGAAATACCATCTCACGCCAGTTAGAATGGCAATCATTAAAAAGTCAGGAAAAAACAGATGCTGGAGAGGATGTGGAGAAATGGGAACGCTTTTACTCTGTTGGTGGGAGTGTAAATTAGTTCGACCATTGTGGAAGACAGTGTGGCGATTCCTCAAGGATCTAGAACCAGAAATACCATTTGACCCAGCAATCTCATTACTGGGTGTATTCCCAAAGGATTATAAAGCATTCTACTACAAAGACACAGGTACATGTATGTTTATTGCAGCACTATTCACAATAGCAAAGACTTGGAACCAACACACATGTCCATCAATGATAGGCGGGATATAGAAACTGTGGCACATATTAATACTGTGCAGCCATAAAAAAAGGATGAGTTCATGTCCTTTGCAGGTACATGGATGGAGCTAGAAACCATCATTCTCAGCAAACTAACACAGGAACAGAAAACCAAACACCACATGTTCTCAGTCACAAGTGGGAGTTGAACAATGAAAATACATAGACACAGGGGAACATCAAACACTGGGGCCTGTCAGGGGGTGGGAGACTAGGCGAGGGACAGCATTAGGAGAAATACCTAATGTAGATGATGGATTGATGGGTGCAGCAAACCGCCCTGCCACGTGGATACCTATGTAACAAACCTGCATGTTCTGCACATGTATCCCAGAATTTAAAGTATAATTTAAAAAATCTATCAGAAACAGATCTGTGAAATAATAATCATAAAATTATTTTATGCTCATTATTTATAACACTTAGATAAACAAAAACCTAAAGTTAAAAAAAATGAGAATTGGTAAAATTATGTGTTAATTTTTTTTCCTAAAGGAGAAAGTTTTAAAGCGAAACAACTGACTTCTGAAGAAAAAGTATATTCCATGGATCGATACCTACATACATACATACACACATATATAAGTCTGTTTATATGCCATAATATTTACATGTATATTTATATATAAATATCTTTCAGATGTTCATATATAATACTGATAGATTTTTAAATACAAAAATGTGTACTTTTTCTTCCAATGTCAGTTCTCTTGCACACATGCATATGCCCCATATGTATAAATATTTGTCAGAATTCCCCTTCCTGTGATCCAGAAAGAGCTAATTATTTGCCTGCTTTCTGCTGATGTCATTTTTTAAAGTCCCTTTTTATTGCAAGCCCAATCAGTCTAAATTCTCTGCTTGGGCCCCTAAATAATCATATCAAATGAATATATTTTAAAATCTTTAATTTTAGAAACATCTAAAGGAAATGGAAAATTTTATTAAGAAGTAGCCCTTACAAATGTCTTACCTGCTATGAGACTCAGAGTTCTTAGATCTCACACCTTCTTTTGGTAATAAAATAATAATTACTAAAGTGAGTATTGGGGCAGGATTAAAGGTATATATAGTGAATAATTATAAAAGTATAATATCTGTTACGTGTGTTGCCAATATTAACGTAGATTGTTTATAAAGTATGTAAACTAGTCTACAATTCAAAGATCCTTAAGAAAAGAACATACAGTAAAACAAAATGATGTTAGCCTTGCCAAATAGCCATTTCAGAATGCTTTCTCCATGGGCTCCTTTTGAAAAGCACTTAATTTTTCACTCATTACTAAAACATTGACTTTATTGTGTTTGAGACTAATTCAGTATATTTCAGGTTTTTCAACATAACTGCTTGCCTTTTTTTTTCCTTCTTTTACATTTACTAGTATCTTGTAAAGGATACAACTCAGGAACAGCCAAATGGATGGGATCCACAGGCCAAAGTAAAGGGGAAGGGGCTTTCATGCCCTCTCAGGGTACACCACACTCACAGCACTTCCATGTGCTCACCAACCTAGAAGCTCTCTGAACCTCATGCCAAAATAACTGCTTTCTGACTGCCACAGGTGGTCATAGAGAACATCAACCAAATCAGAAGCTTGGCTTTTGTGTAAATCTATATAACTCATCTTAAATAACATTTAAGAACTTTGTCACCAGAAAAACTGCGGTCCTCAATGTAATTCAAAATATTTCTCCAGTCATTCCTCATCTCATTAAAAAGTATTCTAAAGATCCACAAATTTTACAGTCTTACTTGTATAAAATTAACATTATATCATCTTGTTGAAATATGTTAAAATATGGCACAATCATATTTCAACAATTGGAAAGTTAATAGTTAAAGAAGGAACTTCTGTCAACTCCATTGGATTGTCAAATTCCCAGTCTTCATTTAAGATACCTCATCTAAATACCTAAATTATAAGCTCTGGATATTGATTATTAGTAAGTCTTTATTTACTCTTTTTTTTTTCTTTTTTCTGAGATGGAGTCTCGTTCTGTCATCTAGGCTGGAATGCAATGGCCTGATGTCTGCTCACTGCAAACTCCCCTCCTGGGTTCAAGTAATTCTCCTGCCTCAGCCTCCCGAGTAGCTGGGATTACAGGTACGTGCAACCACACCTAGCAAATTTTTTGTTTTTTTAGTAGAGACGGAGTTTCACCATGTTGGACAGGCTGGTCTTGAACTCCTGACTCCAAGTGATCTGCCCACCTCAGCCTCTCAAAGTGGTGGGATTACAAGCATGATCCCAGCCCTCTGACTTTTAAATTATGGTATAAATATAAATACTATTTTCAGTATGTTCTTCCTCTCTTGTCAGTAAGATGTCTTGCACCCCCTGCTGTGGACATCATTAATGGATCACCATTTCTCAACTTGTTTCCCTAAAAAACGTCTCCTTGGTATATGGTAGCATGACATCCTGGATCGCCTCATTGGACACAAATTTGATCCCCAAGGGAATGAATGAAATGAAATAAAAGTCATTGTTCTCTGTATCAGTGTTGGGGGTAGTATGTACATGTGTGAATTTTTGCATGCAACTAAGATGAGAAGTATAAACGAATAGAATCTAAATAGCAGAGCTGTAAAACAAAGAGAATATTTATTTGCTATGTTGTAGCCAGTTAAAAGGTATGTCTTTAAAATTTTCGAAGTGTTTGGTAAATGTCTTCACTTTGCCAGTTCTCAAAATGGTAAATATTGGTAAACCCAGACAGTCTAGACCAAATCCAATCTTGTATATAAAAGTAACCTATGAAAACTGTAAATCCCACTGTCTTGATGAAGCACTAATAAAGCTATCACCATTCAGAATCAAAACTAATAAAAACTAGAAAATAGTTAACTAAATAGCTCATTTAATGAATCTTTAATCCTCTCACAACTGCAAACATTTACAATACTACCCTGAATTAGAAGTAGGACGAAAAAAGCCCCTGATGTGTCCACTTTCTGATGTTATAATGATGCCTTTAACAAACTCCACTGTCTAATTCTGAGGTCTTAGAATACTGAGAGTAACACACTGGAAGAGGGATAAAGTAGAGGCATATCAGGGAGACAAGCATAATAGCTGCAAAATAAAGTCCAACAGAAACCAGAGACAGAAAAACTGGAAACCACAGAACCAGATGACCGTATGGTTTTACTAGAGAAGCTCATTAAAAATGATCCCCTCACACCTGCAATGCCAGCACTTTGGGAGGCCGAGGCGGGTGGATCACGAGGTCAGGAGATCGAGACCATCCTGGCTAACATGGTGAAACCCGTCTCTACTAAAAATACAAAAAAGTTGGCCAGGCGTGGTGGCAGGTGCCTGTAGTTCCAGCTACTCAGAAGGCTGAGGCAGGAGAATGGCGTGAACCTAGGAGGCGGAGCTTGCAGTGAGCTGAGATCGTGCTACTGCAATCCAGCCTGGGCGACAGAGTGAGACTTTGTCTCAAAAAAAAAAAATTCCCGAGTCTTAAAGAAAATGTATGTTTTGTTCACTATCATTTAAGAAGGCCTAGAGTTGCACAGTATATTTTAGAAAGATTTCCATTCAAAACAGTTAACATTTTAAAATGTTTCCCTTTAATCTATAGTCCAGATTTTATGAGCTAATGAATATAAGCCTAGAAATGTCTAACTGTAAACAGAATTCTAAATTTTGTTATATTTGGTTAAGAGGGCTGATTCCCAAAATATTTTAATGATTCTTCAAAATTAGCTGGAGATACTTCTTTAGGCTTATGTGTCTTTAATCATGAATGATGAGCTCTTTTTGAAGTATCTGAATTGCTTTTAGTAAGATTTGCAATCATTCTCAACAAATTATAAAGCAGCCTAGAAAAAATAATGTGCAATGCCATATTAATGCATTCCTACCTTCAGTAGATTGAGCAAAGATGATTATAAAAATGAAATGCATAACCTTATTCACTCCTGGGATCTATTATCAAAAGATTAAGAATGAAACTGAAGTCTTTTCAACACTCATGAAAGGCTGTTACCTGAAGGCTGTTTTTAAAGCTAAATTATATAAAATATCTATGAACACATAAGAAATCTTTGTTAATATGCTATTACCTAGCAGACAATATATCTGAACTATAATTTTGATTATGGCCTTAGGGGAACAAGAGAATTCTTTAATTCATATATTTTAATAGAATCACTGCAAATTTGTTCTATTGTTCCTCATCTGAACTCCCTAGTAATTGATTGTTTAAGCCAGTGTTTCCCAAAGACTGAGACATAAGATAATTTTTAGATGATACATGATGACCATTTTTTCAATACATTTATATTTATTTTAATGTGTTAAAATATGTACAGCTAAAAACAAAAAAGTACAGCTAGAAGACTGAATTCATGAGTTCATGGGTATTATCACTCATAAAGTTTTATAAACTAAATCACTTCAAAGTTATTTTAAAGAGAAAATATATTAATATTTAAATAAACTTAATAGGGCAAAAAATAATGATGCTGGTTCATAAACAAGTGAAGTTAAGAAAATATGATGCATTCTATTGCTTAGAAAGTAGACATGCCCTACTCTGTGGCATTTAATTTATAGTTGCTTTCAACTACTGTTTATATCTTTTATGGATTAAATATTATCTATTACTCTTGTCTCCCCAACTAATTTATGAGCTCAGTTACCACAGGGGCAGGTTGAATGCTTCGCACAGATATAGACTTTATATACGTTGGTTTAGATTTACCAATGAGAGGCTTACAAAGATTGATGAGAGCATTTCTTTCTTTCGTTGATCAAAGCCTGTCTGATATTTCACTTCAGTAGGTTTCAGGATCTCCTGCTACAAATTAGTTTTTAATACATAAAATAAGAATTGAACTATGCTCTTAAACATTTGAGCTCTTTCTATCAAGAAGTTCTGTTACAACTGCGAAAATACAATGAGAGTAAATAAGGTTTTCAACTAGCAGATATTGAATTCCCATGTTGTTTTAACCTATGGTTTATTATAAAAGAATGTAATAGCTGAGGTGTCAATTGCCAATACATAATATTACCTGGACACATCTTGAGGGAGTGCAGAGCAAAGTCATATTTGTATGTGTTTTATATGCCAGTAGTGGGTACCAATGTGAAATGCACAGTAAGATATGCAACAGCACAGTGCAACAGAAAGAGTGTAGAGACAGAAAAAGGAGACCACATGACTCCTCCATTAGCTGAGTAGCAGGGACAAATCAGTTAACTTCTCTGGGCCTTAGCTTTCTTAATGAAGAAGTTGCTTATATATTTTTTAAAATCTGATAATGATAAAAGATGATAGAGCAAAGAGAAAAAAAGCCTAGTCCTAAAATGGTATTACTGAGAAAGTAAACCACTGCTGTTACAACCTACCACCAGACTTCTGCTTATGCAAGAAAAATAAACCACTCTCTTGTATAAGTCACTGTTAATTAGGAATTCTGTTACTTAGAGCTGAATACTTTCCTCACTGGGAAAACAAACAAAAAATCACATGGATAAAAGGATCAATACATCTAACTACATAAAAATTTACAGCTATTGAATGTTAAAAATAAGAACTAGAAAAATATATACAGTTTATATGGTAAAGGAGTAATATATTAACTATGAAAAATACTCATACATTCCAATAAGAAAACCACTGAGAAACTAATAGATAAATGAACAGAGAATATAAATAGAAATTTTATAAGAAAGAATAGAATTTTAAAAACACACAACAATTTTTCAACCTTGCTATAAGCCTAATAAATGCAATTTAAAATAAGGAGATGGCATTTCTTGTCCAGGAGATTACCAGAAACAATGGTATTAATTAGAATAGCTATGGAGGAACAAGGTTTGGTAAAATAGACACTATCATACATTGCTAATGAGAATGTGAATTTTTATGACACTATTGGAAGACAATTTAGTGATATGCATTAAAATATCTAAAATATAATGTAATAGGGGTTTGGTTGAATAAAGTAAGGTATGAAAACTTCTTCTAAATAGTATATAAATTTTAAAATTATACTTATGAATTATACACATTCAGAAATGCCAATCATATCCTGTTTAATATGAGAAGCAAAATATAAAATTACGTAGACTGTAAATATATTTTTAATTACCTGGACACAGGTAATTAAATGGAAAAAACTATTAAGAGTGGCATTCTTTAGGTAGTGGATCTATGGGTAATTTCTTTTAAATTTTTATCAAGTTCTAAGATTTCCATTTATAATGAGGAATACAGTACATTCTACTATTTAAAGTAAAATAAAATAAGATGAAGGGGCAGAATGAAGGTAGCTTATGTCCAACATTCAACACATCAATGAATCCACGTACTTAAAGCATTTCACCAACTTCCCATCACTGAAGCATGCTGTGCACGCCTCAGTTTCACGAGTTTAGGAATTCAAAGACAGATTACAACAGAATTCGTAAGCAACTGCTTATATAGTCAGATGAGATGAACTGGAACAACCACATGCAAGGTAAGCAGGAAAAAAAGCACTCTAAAGCAACACAGCCAAACAGCCTGAAGCTGTGGGTTATTAGGAAATGACAGCAGTGATCAAAGATAGATGGCACCATTTCAAGAAGAGGAGCCTAAATCCATGGGGCTAAGTAGGGACACACATCAGAGGGGAACCATAGTCCCAAACCGCTGACAAACTGTAAGCATTTTCAGGCCTGAAAGTACAAGTCACATGCAGGCCTTGGTGGTCTTGATGTCCATAGGAATGCAATAACACTATTAACACCAACATCAATGAATGCAGATAGGCCTGATTCTCATGTTAGAACAGAAAAAAGCTCCATCCACATTCTAGCACATTTCCCTTCAAAACCTCTTCCTTTAGAGTTGGGTATCATATTTCTCACTTCTTGTCCTAAGGACCTAGATAAGGTAATTGAAATCAATAGTTGAGAAATGATTGTTGTTGCAGGAGATTGCAGCAACCATAAGTGGAAAAGACACATTCCGAGGAAAATCTCTATGACTGCCATAAGAAGAAAACCTCAAGATGTAAGACGTACATCAAGAAACAAACATAATGATTTCCAAGGCAAAAATGGCAAAAGTACTCTTCACTTTCAGGCAAATCTAAATGCAAAAAATCCACATTTGAACAAAAGACCAGCTATTTGGTTTACCAAAGGATTCACAATAGGATTGCTTTGAATAATAAGATTTTTAGTAATAACAATTCACTTTTTCAGAACTGCATATTGTATAAAGGGAGCTACACTTGCATTTCACAAACAAATCCGGAAATAATGCAGTTCTCAGACCCGACTTCATCAAAGATGAGCTGAATTACATCAGACAAGCCACTGAGCTCAACTTTAGCTTCTTCTTAAGTTGGTAATAATAAGACTTTTACTGGTGTCACAGAACTATTGTAATGACTCACTAAAATTAATTTAGTAATTAATTTTGTGTAACAAAAAGTTCTATAAGAATAATATAAGATGGATATTGTCATTATTATTACTTATTGTACTAAAAACTTAAGATTAACCATCAGAAACACTAAAAAGAATATTATCCCTAAATGTTAAGGATGTTTCTATGTCATGTATCTCCAAAATAAACACTCAAGGACACAAAAACCTTATTATTTAACACATTGAAAATGACTGTTATTAGCCATGTGCAATTAGAATGAAGAAAAAAATTAATTTCTTAATAAACATATAAACGAAAAATAGGGCACAATCTAAATTCGTTATTATCTTCTACCCTTCCAATTTCCAAACTCTTTCTAGTTTCTCCATTCCATCACTAGATAGAAGGATCAGAAGCTTCTGGGTCAGAAATACTTGGGTTCAAACTCCTCTCCCAATTCTAACTTCAACATGACTCAGCAGTGCCACCTTTAAGAGGTACTAAACTTTCTGAGGGTGAGCTTTATCTGCTATTGGAGATCCCCTCTATCCCCTCACGGAGAGAATAGCTACACTACAGAATTTTCATAAAAATCAAATGTAAAAGTGTTCAGCATAATTCAAGGCACATAACAGAAACGATGAAATGTCAGTGTCCTTTGTCCACAAAATGGACAGTCTTAAAAAGGTCACTTAGCAGACACTGGATGCTCCTCCCATATTCCCTTGGCCTTACTACTTTCTGGCACACAGTCCTGCTTCCAACTGCCAGTGCCTGCACTGCTCTGCATGGAGGCTTTCTTTGGCCTCCAGCCACTGCCTTGTTTCTTACGCCCCAGGCTAGGCCTGCCACTGGAGTCTACGTGCCCTGGGAAATCTCTCAACCAAATGCTGGTGGAAGAAGGTGAATAAGCATGCCAGCCTCTCTGTCCGTTGAAGGGATAACCCCAAGGCACATGTTCTGCATTTGCTCACAGAGTTGCCAGCAGGATTAAGCTCTAATGATCCACAGTGGTAACGAGCTTGGGGTAACACACTCTTTTTTTTTTTTTTTTTTGAGACACAGTCTCTCTCCGTCACCCAGGCTGGAGAGCAGTGGCACAATCTCAGCTCACTGCAACCTCCGCCTCCTGGGTTCAAGTGATTCTTCTGAGTCAGCCTCCTGAGTAGTTGGAATTACAGGCATGTGCCATCACGCCCAGCTAATTTTAAATTTGTGTGTTTTTAGTAGAGACAGAGTTTTGCCATATTGGCCTGGCTGCTCTCGAACTCCTGACCTCAGATGATCCACCTGCCTCAGTCTCCCAAAGTGCTGGGATTATAGGTGTAAGCCACCGCACCTGGCCAGGTAACATACTCTTTATGGTCCTCCCTTCCTCCTCTGTCTCACTTCACCAAGCCTCTACCAGTGTTTCCTGGGACCAGCCCCCCAGAAAACTCCTTCATTCAAATCCTTTTCTCAGAGTGTGTTTTGGGGGTAACTCAAATTAAGTCACATTACATTATCTTCCTGAAGAGTCCATATTGACTCCTTTCTATGGTGATATGAAACTTCAGTGATATGAGAGTTTCTTAATTGTCTGGCTTTCTTGCCTACTTACCACAAGACGGACTTCATGCTCTAGTGTAACCATCTCTTCATTCTGTTTCTGTGTTTCTGCTTATCTCATTTGGAATTTGGCCCCACCCTCTAGCCCCTTTTCCTTCAGGTACTATGTTGTATTAATAATAGCACAATTTTTAAATCACATTGAGATACACTGATTTGCATCAGATAATTAGCACCTATTAGATATTGTCATTGTCTATTTGTCTTTCTTGTTTTTTAAAATTTTTTAGTGACTATTCATTACATACCTAGAATAAAGTCCAATCTCTTAGCATGGAATTCAAAATCTTCCGTAATATGCCTTCGGTCTTTCCAGGCCTTCTAAGCTATGCCCAGTCACAACGGACTACAACCTACCTGTCAACACCTCCTTCTTAAACCTGTACCTTTGCTTATACTGCTCCTTTTTAATCTGAAATGATCCCCTACAAGCACAGATGTCACAGTGTAGCTAATAAGAGCATAGGCTTTGAAATCAAACAGACTCAGATACTAGTTGCTGATTCTGATAACTACTAGCTATGTGACTTGGACAAGCTGCTTAAGCTTTCTGAACCCTCTAACCAATAAAATGAGGATATGAAAACTATTCCAAGGGGCCTTATAAATATCAATTCTTTATAGAGTACCTGGACCATCTTGGGTTATTCATAAATGATACCTATTATTTTGTATTCCTCAATCTTTTCAGTTAGAATAAATTATTTCCTCATCATTACTAACACTCAGCTTTGTTTGTACTTCACATTTGACATTCATCCCACTATATAGAGTATTAGTTATATATGTATTTCACAACCAAACTACGTGCCTTGGGTTTAATCATTCATGCTAATTTTCTCAGAGCCTAGCACAGTGTCTAACATGGTGTAGTACTCAATTATAATCTATTGAATTTATTTGGACTGAATTCCAAATCCTGTGGTGCCAAGCACAATAACAAGTATTTAGTGGATGCTGAAAAAGTCTGTTGATTGATCCATTATGTGACGTGGTCAGAGAAAGTCCTTGAAAACAATGCCAAGCCAGTCTACAAAGAACCATCTATTCATTTCTCTGGTTTAAGAGCAACTTTTTCAACTGTGATGCAGAAAAATTAATCTGTCAAGCATTTAGCATACACTGAGGATATGCTTTCTTTTTACAAGGACTCAGATGAGGTGGTAAAAAAGCACAGGAAAAAAACCCTTCTTAGTTAAAGTAAGCTAATGACCAAATAAAGACCTAAAAACTGCCTCCCCTTTCTTCAGTTTCTTCAACTAGAACCTAACTTTCCTATTGTGCCAGAGAAAAGATTCTCTGAGTGGTAGACTTAATCATAGATTTGTTCACAGTTCTCAAATTGTTTAAGATTTAAGATATATACCAATCAATCCTCAATGAGTTATGCAATACTCTTATTACTCTCTAAAAGGCAGAAAATTAATATATTCAAATATTAATTCTGAATTAAAAATTAGTGATATTAGAAAATCCATACTTACGGAGGAACAATACATTCCTTATAAGCACAATCAATGCACTGCATGATGAGAAGTAATAATGAATGTAAATATGGGATATAATCCAAAGTCAATGTTATATTTGTCTCTCACTGTCTTTCTTTTTTTCTTTTTCTTTTTTTTTTGAGGGGTAGTCTCTATCTATTGCCCAGACTGGAGTGCAGTGGCGTGATCTCAGCTCACTGCCTCCCGGATTCAAGCCATTCTCCTGCATCAGCCTCTTGAGTAGCTGGGATTACAGGCATGCACCACAATACCTGGCTAATTTTTGTATTTTTAGTAGACATGGGGTTTCACTATGTTGGTCAAGATGGTCTTGAACTCCTAACCTCAAGTGATCTGCCCGTCTCGGCCTCACCAAGTTCTGGGATTACAGGCATGAGTCACTGTGCCCGGCCCCACTGTCTAAAAAATCCATTCACTAGGTGAAGTTTTTCCCATTCCAATGAATGAAAACTCTGGCAGGCTCCATGACATCTCTGGACATTCATGGGTAATAAAAAGACATTAGTTGCTGAACAGAGTCTCAATTTAGTACACTGAAGTTTGTCTAACAAATTAAACAGCAATTGTATCTTTATTCGAAGGTTAGACTACCATCCCTCTTCCCCTAGCTTGGACTGTGGTAATCTGACCTCTCTAAGGTCTAAATGAAAGAGAGATGTGGGAAAGGGGGGCTACATAGTTATCACTTGACTAATACTATTGTAAAATGGCTTCACACTCTCTTGGACTTGCAGATGTTTACATCTCTCTCTCTCTCAGATACACACACACACACACACACACACACACACATTTTCATGGGTTCTCAAGTGCTCTTCTACTGTCCTCTTTTGATTGTAACTCTGGTGATATGGACGATTCATTCTATCCCTCCAGCAACTAATTCCCCCTCAGCCTGTGGTTTTCTCGTCTTCCATTACTCAAAGACTGCTGGAGTTGCTCTGCGGTCTCTGGCAGTCCTCTCAAGCAAGAGTCAAAATTACTTAGGACAGTGGTTTCTCCTTCCCTGGGTCCCATGTCTGGTCCCCAGGAGTCACAGACCTTTGGCCCATCTGGAGTAGAGTTCAGTTACAGCCCAAACACAGCCCTCTGCTTAGCTTCTGAAGGCCCTTTTTGACAGCTTTTCACTTTCAGATACCTCAGGTGGGCATCAGACATGAGCTAGCTGTACTCTCCCAAGTCCAGGAAAGACAATAAACTCCTAGAGTCTCCTCTGAGGCCTCTTCCTATAGGCAGGGTGTGAAGAAAGTCACTGCACACACTCACATGCAAACACACACACACGTGTATGCACACACATACTTCCCTCCCTTGCCATGGGTTAAAAGGTGGCAAATAACAGCAGATGCTATTTTCCAAAGAAATTATCCTCACAAAATCTTTAATCTCTAAAAACCTGACTTTTGAATACCCTTGTTGGGGGATGAAATCCATTAGTTGAATATTTCCTTTGAAAATCTTCATCGGCTGGGCGCAGTGGCTCATGCCTATAATCTTAGCACTTTGGGAGGCCGAGGCAGGTGAATCATGAGGTCAGGAGCTCAAGACCAGCTTGACCAACATGGTGAAATACCATCTCTACTAAAAATTCAAAAAAATTACCTGGGCGTGGTGGCGGTTACCTGTAATCCCAGCTACTCAGGAGGCTGAGGCAGGAGAATCACCTGAACTCGGGAGGTGGAAGTTGAAGTGAGCTGAGATCGCATCACTGCACTCTGGCCCAGGCAATAGAGCGAGACTCCATCTCAAAAAAAAGAAAAAAGAAAAAAGAAAATCTGCATATTGATATCTTCTAAGTCATTTCAGTATCTGATATATATTGTATTTTGGTGGCTCTGAAAAAACTAAAAAATAGCACTCTGTTGTATCAATATATAATTTATAAGCCTTGTTTTCTCCAGAATAAATATCTTTAGCAGGTGATATTATAATAGTTTATAGACTGCTTATAGTATTTTCTGTGCCTGTTTGGGCAATGGATTTAATTTTAATTCCCATATTACTTGGAGTGTTTGGTGAAATGTGTTTCAATTAGGAGAGTTAGAACTGTGAAAAGTGCCCACAATGAAATACTCTGAGAGAATTCTTACACAAACAGGGCTCTATTCCTTCACCCCATCCTTTAGCCTCAAGTTGCCACTGTCTGAAACTGATCTGAGAACTGGGAGGCCCTGAGTCATTCTGGTTAAGAATTGGGGACATAAGTATAGAGGTCAAATCAGCAAATGAATGGAGGAAATCTGAAGTTGAAATGGGGTCCCAGAGTTCCTTCCAGGTTCATCCTGGCTTCTCGAGAAACAATATGATAAAGGAAAAGAGCTCTAACTCTTCAAAACTTGAGAGGCAACATAGTGTCCTTGTTAGATGTGGATTGTGAAGTCAGACAGCCTGGTTTAAATCTTGGTTTCAACTCTTACAAGTTAGTGACGTTAGACACACTAATGCCTCAATTTCCACATCTATAAATGGTGATGATAATAGACCTATCTTACAGGTCTTTGATAATTAAATAATATAAGCAGTGAATAGCAGAAAATATTTATTACTTATACTATTCCTATTATTATTCCATCCAACACCAAGCAAGAAGAGGATCCACACATCAGAGGTTTATGAATCAGGAATGAGAGACAAAATGTGGCAATACAAAGTCCGGCAGAGACTGGATGGGTCATCACCAAACCTGTTTCTGCTTCTTCCTAGGTACACATGTGAATCACATCCCCCAACCTTGCCAGCCTTCGGATATGACCAAATTCTGGACAGTAAAATATGAGTGGATGTATAGTCACTAACATGTCCTATAAAATATCCCTCAATAATCTTCTACACTCTTTCCCTCTTCCACAGCAAACTTGCATGATGGCAGGTTTGCATGATTGAAGGAGCCACTTAGAAGCCCAGTGATCAGAAATACCTGTTTGAACTAGATGTGTGTGAAGGAGGCAAGAATCCTTTTTGTGTAAAGCCACTGAAATTTGGAGAATTATGTATTACAGCAATTGGTGTTAACCCTACACAAAGCCAACTTTAAGTTTTGCCCCTAGAACTATCCTTGCAATGATTTTTAAAATCAAATATCAAACCACTGTAATTTTAAAAAGGAAATAGGAAAATGCCACTTTTCCATTTTTTTTCCCAAGCCATGGATTAAACTTTTCCAGACCTAGTACAGGACAGGAGAAGAGGACTGTTTTACACCGTGTGATAAACAAGGGAATCAAGTTCTGGGGAGGGGAATGAGTCAGAGGATGACAGCACCCAGGAAAATGGGGAATTGGGGAAATGTGTCAATAATCTTGAGGGAGAAAGAAATTAAATAACATGATGATGAACAAATATCTCATCATTACCTCAGACTTTGGGTAAAGACTGATACATTGATGCTTTACACAATGACCTTTATGGGAAAATTGTGCAAAAGAGATGGGTTCAGAAGTTGTCCATAATATATTCAATAAATATTTAATGAGTGCTTACTTTAGGCCAAGTGCTGGTCTAGATGCTGGAGATATGCAGGGAACAAAATGGACAAAAATCCCTGCCCTCGTGGAGCTTACATTAAATTTCATTAGAAAGACTGCTGTGGCTGGGGCAGGATGCGCCAGAGAGAAAGTGGTAAGAGATGACATCAGAAAGGTAATAGGAGGCTGTTTACCCAGGTCCCTGAAAGGAAAGCCACTGAAGGGTTTTGAACAGAAAAATGACATATCTAATTTAAATTTTAACAAGACCACATTGGCTGCTGGGTTGGAAACAAACTGTAGAGGGGCAAGAGTAGAAGCAAGGAGACAGAGGCTATTGTAGCAATCCAGGAGAGAGGTGATGCTGGCTTGGAGCAGGGTGATGGTGGTCATAGGAGTGTAATGGGCAGTGGTGAAATCTCTCTCTCTCTCTCTCTCTCTCTCTCTCTCTCTATATATATATATATATATATGGAACACAACCAAATATAAATATAGATATATAGATATATATTTACCAAGAATCAAGATTCTAAAGGAAATGGTAGAAAGGAGAACATGCAGAAAATGACAGAGGAAGCACTTATTCAATTTTCCACCAATAATTCCCAGAAAGTGGTATGCAAATCTTCAGGTACTATCTCCAAAAAAACTTAATCCTAACCCTGAAATCTGCATTCAACATGTCCTCCAGAAGATGCTGACACTTGCTCAAGGATAAGGTCTGTTGGTTTTGAGGACCATGTGACGACCC
>NW_012112808.1:697630-906335 GCF_000951035.1 Colobus angolensis palliatus | reverse complement strand
AACACAACACACACACACACACAGAGATGGTAGAACTGACAAAGTTTGCTGCTGAACTACACGACGTTATATGTGAGAGAAAAACAGAAATCAACAATGCTAAGAGCTGCCATTAACTGAGATGGTGATGGCCACAGAAGAAGCTGATTTTGGATATGTGGAGTTGGATATTCAAGTGAAGGTAAAAAATAGGCAGTTGGTTTATGGGTCTGAAATTGAAAGGAGAGTCACACACTAAAGATACAAATTTGGGAGTCATCAGCACATAGATTGTATCTCAACTTGTGAGACGGAATGTGATCACCTAGGGAGTGAATGTAGTTAGAAAAGAGGCAAAAAGAGTGTTCCAGGGGTTATTTCAATATTAAGAGGCTGGGCAGATAAGGAGGAATCAGAAAAAAAACTGGTAAGGGACAGAGGGAAAGGGAAAAGGAAAGCCAGGCGAAAGTGGTGTCCTAGCAGCCAAGTGAAGAATATGTTTCAAGGAGGGAACAGTGATCATTTGTCAAATGCTGTTGCTAAGTCACATAAGATGAGGACTGAGAAGTAACCACTCAATTGAGCAATCTGAAGGATTAGGCAACTCAAAACACAGGAGAATGCACTCATTTTATAATTCTCCCTGACAAAGTATCTCTCTGGCAATATTATTCCCTTTTAGCAAGGTTATAAATGATTTATCCTAAACTTTTTCTTATGTTTCTAATTTACTGTATCCCCTGATAACATTGTCCTATTTGTCCAATTTTATATAGTTTTTATGAATAACAGTGACACTAATTATAAATCATATTAATCATATTGTAGTTTTTAGATAAAGTGATGAGATTTGGTTTCAACTAAATTATTTAAAATAACGTATAAATTAAAATTTAAGCTGCTTTGTTATCTGAATAAAAGACTTGTGCCACAATAGTAGCAACCACTTAGGCAGCACTGACTGTGTGCTAGGCACTGTGCTAAGTGCTTTAAATGCTTTGCTTTATTAAACCGACAGGAATCATGTAAGGCAGGACCTGTGATTATTCCCATCTTACAGGCAAGGAGACCATGTCTTAGAAATTGAGTAATTTGCCCAATTTACTCAGCTAGCAGATAGCAGAGCCATGATTCAAATTCAGTTTGATTTCACGCTACTCAAGCATAATTACTACGTGATACACTCACTAATATTTCTTCTATTTTAACTGAATCAATCTAACTTTTTCCCCATAGAAAGAAGCTGAATACCCATTTCCATTTTGGCATATAATAGCATACATCAGACTGGGCGCAGTGGCTCATGCCTGTAATCCCAGCACTTTGGGAGGACAAGGTGGGCAGATCACCTGAGGTCAGGAGTTCAAGACCAGCCTGGCCAACATGGTGAATACCCATCTCTACTAAAAATACAAAAGTCAGATGGGCATAGTGGCGCGTACCTGTAATCCCAGCTACTCAGGAGGCTAAGGCAAGAGAATAGCTTGAACCCAGGAGGTGGAGGTTGTAGTGAGCTGAGATTACACCACTGCACTCCAGCCTGGGTGACAGAGCAAGACATTGCCTCAAAAAAAAAAGAAAGAAAGAAAGAAAGAACATAGGTAATACACCCTCTACCCTCTTAATTTAATCTCAAAGGGTAGGTCTTTTCCCACCCTTATCCCAGCCTCTACCCAGTCCTTTCACCCTTACTCCTTCATCCTTAGGAAGAAAGAGCTCTAAATTTGAGAGACCACAGTACCAGATGTCAAGTTTTCTGTGGCAGGGTCAATATTACCACACTCAGTGTAGTTCTCATTTCTTTTCTTTTTTTCTTTTTTTTTTGAGATCGAGTCTCCCTCTGTCGCTCAGGCTGGAGTGTAGTGGCGCAATCTTGGCTCACTGCAACCTCCACCAGCCATTCTCCTGTCTCAGCCTCCCAAGTAGCTGGAACTACAGGTGCCCACCACCATGCCCGGCTAATATTGTTTTTGTATTTTTAGTAGAGACGGGGTTTCACCGTATTAGCCAGGATGGTCTCGATCTCCTGATCTTGTGATCCGCCTGCTTCGGCTTCCTAAAGGGCTGGGATTACAGGCGTGAGCCACCGCACCTGGCCCTGTAGTTTTCCTTTATTACTCTTATGCCATCTCTTGTGGGGAGGTGGGTATTCAGCTTCTGGGACCAAGCAAGGCCAGGATACAGTCTGTTGACTGTACCAGAAGAAGAGCATTAGGAATTGGGGAGTGGACATTCCAGCAGGAATCCAGTGTGAAGGCAGCTGGCATTCATTATTAATTTCCATTTCATGAAAGACTTTAGTTTAAAAGAAAGAAAGAGAAGAAGGGAAAGAGAAAGAACTTTGTATTATTCCAATAAATATCTCCATATTTTTCACTTTGGCATCAAAATAATTTGCGCTGTAGCTTACAACTAAAGAAAAATCACTGGAAAATCAAAGAAAATAATAATTTCCTAAAATCAGAATCATGAGAGGAAAATTGACCAAAATACAAAGATTCACCTGCTTATTTAATTTTCCACATTTGGTAAATATGTGTGTGTGTGTGTGTGTGTGTGTGTGTGCGTGTACATATATATATATATATATGTTTTGTTTTTTTTTTTTTCCCCAATTTTTCCAGGTATTTCATTTTGGGTTTTTTGTTTTTGCTTTTTGGTTTTTGGGTTTGTTGTTGTTGTTGTTGTTTTGACATGGAGTCTCACTCTACTGCCCAGGCTAGAGTGCAGCGGTGGGATCTCAGCTCACTGCAACCTCCACTTCCTGGATTCAAGTGATTCCCCTGCCTCAGCCTCCTGAGTAGCTGGGATTACAGCTAAGCACCACTGTACCTGGCTAATTTTTATATTTTTTGTAGAGGTAGGGTTTCACCATGTTGGCCAGGCTGGTCTCAAACTCCTGACCTCAGGTGATCCACCTGCTCCAGCCTACCAAAGTGCTGGAATTACAGGCATGAGCCACTGTACCCAGCCTCCCATTTATTTTTAATTTCTCTTAGTTCTTCAGATTCCTGCTACACTTTCTACTGCTTCATTATATATGACTTTCTAGTTTAGCTAGTGTTTTCAGAAATCATTTCTTTGCAAACGCATACATTACTATCAACATTGTAACAGCACACTCTCAGTGATAATGGTAACTAGAATAAACCAGCGACTTAGTTCTTCATTTTTAATATTTCTGAGTCTTTTGTTGCCGTCTTTATGAGGCACATAGTAACTAGAAAGGCAATATGCCAGCAGACATTTCCAGGCCATTTGGATATCAGAAACTACACTGGAAATCTCTGTAGTCATTTCTGATGGTCCTACAGACCAAACTGACTTGTATAATGCAGTAATGTCTCTGTTCATGAAAAGGAAATGTTCTGACTCAATGCCATATCATTGGAAGTGTCTTTATTGGAAGCTGAGAGAACACGGTCACTACAGATGACTTTTAGACAGAGAATTACCTCTGTTCCTTCCCTTTTGGCCTACATATATGTATCAGTTATCTACTGCTGTATAACAAACCACCACAAAATGTAGAGGCTTAAAACTTATTTATTATTGTTCAAGATCTTGTGGTTCAGCAATTCTATGACTAGGCAGTTGTTTTTCTGGTCTCGCCTGAGGTTACTTATGAAGACGCAGCTGCCAGGAAGTGCTGGTTGTCACCTAGAGCATTTTAGTTCTCCTCTGCATGGCCTCTCATCCTCCAGGAGGCTGGACTAGACTTCTTTACATAGTGATCCCAGAGTCGAATTTTAAGACGGTAAAAGTGAAAGGTGCAAGGTTTCTTAAGGTTTAGCATTAGAAGTCACATAAAATTATTTCTATCACATTCTATTTATTAAAGAAAATAATAATATAATCTCAAATTCAAAAGATGGACAGACAAAAATAATGTACATGTTCTTTTACTAGGCAGAATTTCCCCTAATCACAAGTGCTCTCTGGCCAGGGCACAAGTGTGCTGCTCAGGTTGTGCCCTGCCCAAAGGTACCTAGGAAAGGGAGTGAGTCCTAGGCTGTGTTTACCATGCCATGTGCCCTGCTGCAGGGTTATATGACCCCAAAGAAAGAGGCACCCTCTTCTAATATGCACAAAGGTACTCTATGGAATAGAGGCAATCTTCTCCATGAATTCTGAATGTGGTCCTCTACTCATGCCCCAGACTCCCTACCTACCTAAGCGAGACCTGGAGGTCCCATGGTACTAACGCCCCCTGAGGCTTAGAAATAACTGCCATAACTTCAGCAATGGTTTTCCCTTTTCCACGCCCATGTCCCCAGGCCAGCCTTGTGGAAAAGTAGCATGAGTGTGAAATACTCATTAATCTTGACTCTTCTACAGACATCTCATTTTCTATCTGTTCGCATATAGAAGATCAGGTACTTTACCTAGGATTATGTAAAGCTACACAGATCTGCTCACATCACTCCTCTGCTCACAATTTATAAGAGCCAATTTCTATTGAACAATTACTATTAGCCAGGCAATGTTCTTCAGGGATGTCCAAACTTTTGGCTTCCCTGGGCCACACTGGAAGCAGAAGAATTGTCTTGGGCCACACATAAAATACAGTAACACTAACAATAGCTGATGAGCTAAAACAAAAAAAAATTGCAAAAAAGTCTCACAATGTTTTAAGAAAGTTTACGAATTTGTATTGGGCTGCATTCAAACATTCATAGCCATTATGGGCCACATGCAGCCCACCGGCTGGGGTTAGACAAGTTTGTTCTAAATATATTAGCCATATATTGCCTCATTTAATCATTGCAAGACCCTATAAAGTAGGAATCATTACTATTATCAATAATGAAACTCAGGTACAGAAAAGAATCAGAAACCAATTCCAGGGAGTTTGCTGCTAAAGCCCATGTACTAGCCTCTGTACTATCTTCAATATTTCCCCTTTGCCTATAGAATAAGTTTCAAATCTCTCAGTGTGAGAAGTCTGCCAGTGATCTCAGAGATGACCTATGGAATGTGGGATTACTGTGGCCTCTTGTTTGGAATGTTGAGGGCAGAACCTCTAAGACCTGGCCCAAGTCTCATTTTCATTGGCTTTCTTTTATTTCTTAACTCTGTAAAACTCCTATGACTTCCTACCTCTGGGACTTGTCTATGTGTCCTCACAACTGAAAACAAAACAAAACAGAACAAAACTTTTCACCCCATTAATTAATTTGCAGAACTAATTAACCTATTCAGTTCTTTCTATGTGTCTAGCATTATTCTAAGTGTTTTAAGTGATTTAACTCATTCAATCCTCACAACTCTGTTAGTAAATAACATTATTACATTCATTTTAAAAATGAAAAAAACTGAGGCATAGAGAGATTAACCATTCTGCCCACAGTTATACAGCTGTAAGTAGCAGAACCCATATTCAAGTTCTGGAAGACTGGTTCTAGAGCCAATGATCCCTACCCTGAATCAGTGTGGTCTCTCAACAATTTCCTACATACATACACACATACACACAAAATCCCTAAAATTAGATACTTTTAAATAATACTAGTGGACTAAAAACTCCATTTTTCAAGAACTCAATATGATTTTTAGAAAATTAAAACTTAACAGGATATTTTTTAAATGGGGAACCACAAAATACAAATAGCCAAAGCAATTCTGAGAAAAAGAAACAAGGTTAGAGGCATCACACTGCTTGATTTAAAATTATATTACAAAGCTACAGTAATCAAAACAGTGTAGTACTAGCATAAAAAGAGACACATAGAACAGAGTAGAGGGCTCAGAAGTAAACCCAAACATATATGGTCAACTAATTTTTGACAAGATCACCAACTGGACACAAAGAGGAAAAGATAGTCTCCTCAACAACTAGTGCTACAAAAACTTGATTTCCACATGCAAAAGAATAAAATTTGACTCTTACCTTACATCACACACAAAAATCAAATCAAAACAAATAAAAGACCTACACTTAAGAC
Source organism: Colobus angolensis palliatus (assembly GCF_000951035.1). NCBI lineage: Eukaryota > Metazoa > Chordata > Mammalia > Primates > Cercopithecidae > Colobus > Colobus angolensis. The sequence goes on along the minus strand of NW_012112808.1, from coordinate 900,411 downwards.
CTGAAACCATAAAAGTCTTAGCAGAAATACAGAAAAACCTCTTTGGCATTGGCCCTGACAATTATTTCTTGTATATTATGCCAAAATTCAGCCTACAAAACCAAAAATAAATAAATGGGACTACATCAGACTTAAAAGCTTCTGCACAGCAAAGGAAACAACAAAAGAAAAAGACAACCTACAAATGATTTTTTTTAATTGTAAACTCTGCATCAGATAAGGGGTTAATATCCATGACTTATAAAGAATTCATGACACTCAATAGCAAGAAAACATATAATCCAATTTTAAAAGGGGCAAAGAACTTGAATAAGCATTTCTCCAAAGATGACATAAAAATGGCTAACTGGTACATGAAAAGGTGCGCTAATCTTTAATCATCAGGGAAATGCAAATGAAAACCACTATGAGATAACACCTCACACCTGTTAGGATGACTGTTATCAAAAAAACAAGAGCTAACAAGTGTCAGTAAGGGCGTGGAGAAAAGGGAACCTTTGTAAACTGTTGGCGGGAATGTAAATTGCTACAGCCATTATGGAAAATGGTATGGAGATTCTTCCAAAAATCAAAGTCAAAACTGCCATAAGATCCAGCAATCCTGCTGAGTATATATTAATAGCACAGGAAGTCAGTATGACAGAGAAACATTGGCACTCCCGTGTTCACAGCAGCACTATTCAAGATGGCCAAGATATAGGAGCAACCTGTGTGTCCACAGACAAATAGATAAAATAAACTGTGGTATACATACACAATTGAATATTATTCTGCCTTAAAGAAGGGAGAAGATCCTATCATTTGCTACAACATGGATAGACCTGGAAGACATTATGCTAAATTAAATAAGCCAGACACAGAAAGAAAAATATTGCATGATCTCACTTATATTTGGAATATATTGAAAAAGGAATAAAGGGTTGAGGTGGGAGGAGGAAATAGGGAGATGCAAGTCAAAGGATATAAAATAGCAAATATGTAGGATGAACAAAAGTCCAAAAATCTAATGTGCAACATAAGGATTATAGTTAATAGCAGTATATTTTATTCAGGATTTTTGCTAAATGAGTAGATATAGCTGTTCTTGTCACTGTGGGGAGAATGGGTAACTATGTGAGATAAAGAATATGTTAATTTGTTCCACTATAGTAATACTTTTACTATATAGAGGTATCTTACAACATCTTGTTTTGTATCTTAAATATACATGAGATAATTTATTTAAAAACATCTTAATAGGCAACATTTCAAAAAGATTTTACTGAAAATATATTTTGTGTAGTAATATAAAAGCAAAATTCATTTATATAAGTATCATTATTATTCATTGCTTAAATTCTATGACTTCAATTTTCAAAGTGATAAAGTGAAGAGAGAATTAACAAATTGACTAAGAGAGAATAGACGCGTATAAGAAATATTTAATGAGAAAAAAATTTTTTTTCTTTTTTTGAGATGGAGTTTTGCTTTTGTTGCCCAGGCTGGAGTGCAGTGGCATGATCTCGGCTCACTGCAACCTCTGCTTCCCTGGTTCAAGCAATTATCCTGCCTCAGCCTCCTGAGTAGCTGGGATTACAGGCACCCGCCACCACGCGCTGCTATTTTTTTGTATTTTTAGTAGAGACGGGGTTTCACCATGTTGGCCAGGCTAGTCTCTAACTCCTGACCTTGTGATTCACCTGCCTCAGCTTCTCAAAGTGCTGGGATTAAAGGTGTGGGCCACTGCACCTGGCCCAAGAAATCCTTTCTAAAACATAGTGAATTGTCAGATATAAAATATAAAAGAATAGGAAAAGTTAAGGATGACATCCACTCAAAAAAAGGTGCTTGGGAGAAACAACAGAAAGCTTAGAAGACATCACCACTTAACTTTCCTTTTTATAAAAATGTGTGCTTTATGTAGCTAACTCTTCCAAGTCATGTCATTAAAATATCATAGTTAATGGCTTTCAAAATTTGAGCCATTAATTATACTTTCTATTTATTAAGCTGCCTACAGTGTTAAACCTTGGGTCCTGCCAAATTGAAACCTCTATGTGTTTCAATTAAAAGCTATTTGTATGAGTGAAAATCCACTGCACTGTCAGGATAGATGTTTAAAGCAATAATGCTAAAAACAAAAATCAAGTAATGTTAATGACTAAGATCTACAGAGTGCTTACTAAGAGTTAGGTACACAGTAAGTGCATGCTTAATACACATCACTGTGTCTCACAAATAATCCATAAGTCTTTTCATTCTTATTATTCTCTGTTTTTCATAGACAAGGACACTGAGTTAGTCAAATTGGCAAAGAAGAACTCAATACTGGACAGTTGGTTGATACAGCTAGGTCACTCAGCATCCAAGGAATCCTGCTCCTTATACTTGTCAAGCCTACAGTTGACTAAGTTTAATTCATTTTTAACCCACTACATGTCACATACAAGCAGAGTGCTGGGAAAACAAAAACTGAAATGATACGGCCTCTCTTATTAAAGAGCTCATTGTTCACTAGGGAGTACGCATATGGAAGACGCTATCACAATACAGGGTGATGGTTAAGGGGGGTGAAGTGCCTAGGCAGTATGGTGTTAGTAAGAATAAAACAGCATAATTAAGTCTTTCGGAAAAGGTGGAAGCAGCAGAGGTGTTACAATGAAACAGAAGTTAGTTTGAAATCGGCTTCATTAAATGGGAGGTACATTGTTTATGTTTATTTTAATTAGACTAATAATGTGGTATAAATACAACATTAATGAGAGAAATCAGGATCATCATGGTATCACTTTCTCATTTACTCTGGGGTTTACAATCACACTAAATGCATGACTTTGTATCACTTGTCAACAGATAAACAAATTTAATAAGATTTTTGGCACTTTTGTTTGCTTTTGCCTTAGCACATGGGTGAAACATTTGATATGCAGTCTGGCAACTACTGAGTGGTAAAGATTGTTTTGTATTGTGTATGTTCTGGCTTTTATAAAATTGTGACTTTTAGAAACTTAATTATGGGTTTAAAATCACTTCTCATCCAGGCACAGTGGCTCATGACTGTAATCCCAACACTTTGGGGGAAAAAAAAAAAGGTGCTTGGGAGAAACAACAGAAAGCTTAGAAGACATCACCACTTAACTTTACTTTTTATAAAAATGGGAGGTTGTTGGATCAGTTGAGACCAAGAGCTCAAGACCAGCCTCACCAACGTGGCAAAACCCCATTTCTACCAAAAACACAAAAATTATCCAGGTGTGGTGGTGGGCACCTTTAGATGCAGCTACTTGGGAGGCTGAGGCAGGAGAATTACTTGAAACTGGAAGGCAGAGGTTGCAGTGAACCAAGCACACACCACTGCACTCCAGCCTGGGTGACACAGCAAGATCCTATGTCTAAAAAAAAAAAAAAGAGAGAGAGAGACTTCTATAACTTTAGGAAATGTATTGATGTACTTTAAGTAATGTAAGAATAATTCTATTTTTCCCCCAATTAGAATGTAACTCCATGAGAGCAGGGATTTACTTACACTTTCTCTCCAGGACCTATAATGACGCATAAGGGGTACTCAATAATTATCTGTTGAATTAAAAAATTAATTAGTATTAAAACTGGCATCTCGTTGAGAATATTATGTCATACCTCTACTATGAGCAAAAGCAGTGAACATTGGGATCGTTAACACAGTGAGCTGAATGGTGCCCCCACAAAAGATATGTCCATACCCTAATGCCTGGAAACTTGAATGGTAGTTTAATTGGGAAAAGGGTCCTTGTAGATGTAGTTAAGATCCTGAGATGAGATCATCCTGGATTATGTGGGTGGGATCTAAATCTAATGACCATTGTCCTGTTAGGAGACATAGAGAAGAGTGACACACACAGGCAGAGAAGAAGGCCATATGAAGATGGAGGCAGAGATTGGAGTTGTGTATCTACAAGTCAAGGAATTCCTAAAGCCACCACAAGTTGGAAGCAGGGAAGGATTCTTTATTTCTTGAAGCCTTTGGAGTGAGTGTGGCCCTGAATACCTTCAGTTCAGACTTCTGGCCGCCAGAACTTGAGAGAATCAAGTTCTGTAGTATTAAGCAGAAACTGAGGTACTTTGTTATGGAAGCCCTAGGAAAGTAATACAGTTATCAAAAGATCTTCTGTGGAAGAAAACTGATGTGGGTAGTTGCCAAGCTGTAGTTGATTCACTGAGAAAGTATTAGGAACCTATACTAACAATCCCAATGTATATAGATAGGCAAATGAGAATTGACCACTGGCACTCATTGGTGACCTCAATAAAAGCATTTTCGGTAGAATGATGGGTTACTAAAGTGGATGAAAGAGGAAAAAATTAAAGATAACTAGTATTGGCAACCATTTCAAGGAGTTTTGATGAAACGTTGTAAGAAAGTTAGAAATGGGGGGAAATAGAGTCAAGAGAGTTATTTTGAAAAAAGGAAAAACAATAGCATGTTTGTATGTTGATGGGATGGGCCAACAGAGAAGGGAAAGCTTATGATTCAGGAGAAGGAAGAACTGATGGAGCAATGTGCTTGACTCACCTTAGGTTGTTAACAAGAGTGACATCATCCTTGCCTTCAGGGTGTTTGTAATAAAAGCTGGATGAGAGAATTTAAACCAACAATTGCAAGGGCATCAGTTGCCAAAAAGAAAAGGTAAAAGTACTATAAGAGTGTATAACTGAAGCACCTAATACTGAGAAAGAGGATGGTGGTGGTGGTGGTGGTAGGGATCAATGAAGCTTTTCTGAAGAACTGATATCTAAACTGATTTTTAAAATGGTAGAAAGCCATAACTATGAAAACTCAAATACAAAAAAGATCCAAATCATTTCAGTTGGCCTCATTTAATTTGATAACTCATTGCATTTATTTCACAAGGTATGCTGTAGCAATTTTTTCTCTTTGTTTTGCAAGTAACGTCAAATAGATACAGATTCGCATTACAGAATTTGAGAAGTTAAACTAGAAGTTTCATGTCTTTCAGCTAAGTCAATCACAAAATTACTTTTGTGTTCACTTGTCTGCTGTATCTGTAACTTATTGGCAATAAAAACATAGTGACTAAAACTAAGATCAGCCATTCGTGACACTTTAAATATTTAGAAAATCCATAAATTGTATATAACTTCTAGATGCATGTGTCTTCAATGATACATGACAATGGTTAAAAGAATTGTTTATTTTGTGCCATATTATTACAATATTAACCATTTATGCAAATCATTTTCATAGATAAAGCTTCATTGACAAGAGAAAAATCACATGATGAATTTCTCTAACTATTTTAAATCCTCTGGGAATTGCTTTCCCAGATTACAAAAAAAAAAAACAAATGTTGCTCTGTCAAACCATATACAACCAAATCAACTCTCCAGTCAATCTTGCAGAATACTAAAAAAAAAAAAAAAAAAAAAAGTCTTGATGAGACAATATTCAGGTAAACTGGCCATTTTTCTTTCCATTTAATTGCATTGCTGCCATATGTTAGTTACTGGAATTTTCTGTTTTGTGAGTAGTCTTAACTCTTCAGGAAACTTAGCAAATGAAGATGGTTGCATTGTTTAGCTAGGAATGACCAAATTTCTATCTGATGATGATGAAGACCGAATTTTATGATTCTGATTATTATGCAGTTCTATCTTGAAGTACTTGGGTTTCTTTCCAAAATCATGTATTTGTTGTTCATTTTGTTTTAGAAATTTTACCCTTTTCTCTTTATTTTCTGCATTATTGGTCACACTAGAAAATTAAATACTTGTCAAGCAAAATAAAAAGGCTTGCATTTCTTCACTTAATAAAATGTCTTAAAAAATCATCTGAAACATTCCTATTACACATTCATTGCTGGTTATCCACAGGTTATGTTTCAGTCACCTGGGGCTTTGTTATGAATGTGTTTTATGTCTCTTTCACTATGCTTCTGCTTTTACTACTATTTATTATGCTTATTTCATCTCCCTCATTAAGACCATAAAATTACAATTTCCTCAAAGGCAAGTAGAGCTGTGCACTGTCTCTTCTGTTTAAGAATATGAATTGGTCTATTTTTCTCTAAACAGAAAATTTTCCCTACCTGTTGATGGTGACACACACTTAAAACCTCAACACGTATAAAGAGCTTGGCCCAATGCAAACACATAATAAGAGTTCTACAAACACTAGTTGCTATTATTATTATTATTTTCTACGACTACAAATTTGTATGTATAAAATTTTCAGTCTCTCTATACTGAAAAAGACTTAGACTCTGAAAGCAAATCTTCGAAGTTGCACCTTATTAACAGTAAGTAAAATACATCAACTCACTCAGGCCACTAGAGGGTCATTTACTACCACAAGCTAACAGTGGCCAGGTACCTAGTCCTAGCTAGAAACTGCAGAAATATTCCAGAAATTTGGAATATCTGAAGAACAAAGGAGCTCACATTGTCTACAGATGACAGACTCTGAAAAGGCCTCATACATGAAGTGCTCCAGATAAACTACTTTTAGTATCTGGCCTTCAATATATTTAAACCTCCTGATTACAGTAATTCCCTAATGGTTTTTAAGAAAACAGAAAGTGGCCGGGCGTGGTGGCTCAAGCCTGTAATCCCAGCACTTTGGGAGGCCAAGATGGGCGGATCACGAGGTCAGGAGATCGAGACTATCCTGGCTAATGCGGTGAAACCCCGTCTCTACTTAAAAACTACAAAAAAAAAATTAGCCAGGCGAGGTGGCGGGCGCGTAAACCCGGGAGGCGGAGCTTGCAGTGAGCTGAGACCCGGCCACAGCACTCCAGCCTGGGCGGCAGAGACTCCGTCTCAAAAAAAAAAAAAGAAACAATCTGTATTATAGAATACTAATTTTATGAGTTAGCCCTCGCATACTGTATTCATTTATTCAACACATTTTTTCTTGAATACATACCACATGTTAGACAGATACTGCTTTAGGCATTGAATATACAGCAAGAAACAAAACAAAGTGCCTATCCTCATGACACTAGCGAGGTCAGACAGACTAATGAATGCATATAAAAATAAACAATTCCATTTAAAACAGATCAGGTAGTAATACATCCTATGAATTGACATATGAGCTACACATAAAGGAAGTGAGGAATTCAGCTCTACAGATAATAGTAGTTGAGTATTTAGAAGAGAGGACTGTAAGTGAGACAGGCCTGAGGTAGGAACATGATCAACAGTGTCCAGGAACAGCATGGCTAGAGCAAAGGGAAGTTCCGTGATAACAGCAGGGGAGCACATCATAGAAGGCCCTGTACACTCTAAGGAAGAATTTGAATTTTATGCCATGATATTCTTCAGTCAAATAATCACATTAAAGCATAATCTGAATTTTTTAAAGAAGAGAATTAGGACAAATAATTTTCTCTTACAACAGATTGTCACCATGGCTGGATTTGGGCCTGACTTACCCCCTCTGCTGTGGAAGTACTCTAAATATAATACTTAACCCCTTCACATCCTGGGGATCGGATCAGAATCAATGAGAACTTAGAGGTAATTGCAATGGAGTTTTCTTCAAGCCCGGCATATGGGAAACTTAAGGATGAATAAGAAGGCCGAATTATTTTCTTGGTTCTGTCCCTAACTCTGATAAACAACTTTCAGTCACTCAACTGCTTCAGGTCTCACTTCTTCATCTTAAAGGCAGAGCACTGCACTAGATAATGTCTAAATTGTTTTCTAACTTTATAACTATTCGACGCCTTTCCATTTGTTTGGACCTGGTAGAACTCTTAATAAACATCTCTAGAAAGACAAGAGAAATATTAATAAAATTCCCTAATTCACCGATTACTATAATTCAGATTGACAGCTGAACGTCTTTCTTGACATAATTTTACTTGTGAAAACTGTGGATCTCATGGATATTATGTACATGATTTAAAGGCATAACATAATTTTGTGAAATATGTATGCAAATAAATACTTGTGTTTTTAGTAGTTTTAAAGAATTATCTCAGTTTATCTTCTCTTAAAAATAAATTATTGTGACCCTTCTTCTAAGTTCCGTCCCACTCTGCAGCACAATAGTTAGCAGTGTGACATCAGACAGTAAAGGGTTTCCATCCCAGCTCTGCCACTTATCAGTTATATATCTTGTGCAAACTGTCAAGCCTCTCTATGCCTCCTTGCATATAAAATAAGGCCCTGGAAATATAATTATCACTCAAATGTTAATTGCTATTATTAAATTTATTTATTTATTTTTATTTCCAACTGCCTATCGAACATCTCCATCTGGATATTCTGCTCTTAATTCAGACTCAATATACTCTGTGTCATCAGATAGCATTAGGTACAACTGCTTATGTATAAAAGAAAACCCAAAATACCAATGCCTCAGAGAAGACGATGTTTTTTTTCTCTCTCAAACAAATAAATTCTGGAGGTAGGCAGTTTGGGGCTGGTGTGGTCTCCCTAGTCTTTAAAAATTCCCATCATGCGGCTTCCGTGCCCCAAGAGTCTGAGACTGTGGCTGGACCTCTGTGTTTCTGGATGCTGGGCAGTAAGAATGAGGGCGAGGTGAAGGGGCTTACCGCTAGATGGGTCTCCTCCTCTCATGCAGCCTTCCTTGAAGTCTAACACAACACTGTTTTATATCACATTACCCAGAACTTAGTCACATGGCTACAACCTGCTACAAGGGACGCTGGGAAATAGCTCTTATCTGGACAGACTATAGGCCTGAACAAAATGAGGATCCTCATACTGAAAAAGAAAGGGAGAAAGACTATTGTATAGACAACTAACAGATTTTGCCACAAAAGTGAACTGAAAGTTTTATCTCACTTAAATATGTTTGTCTTGTGTTTTCTGTTTTGAACAAAGCATTGCCATCCTCCCAGTTAGCAGTCAAAGCTAGAAATATTGCATTATTTTTAATGCCTTTCTCTCCTGTGGCATCCATATCAAACCAATTGCTAAATGTAGCATTTACTATCCTTCCTCTCCATTTCCACTAGTGTTACTGCCTAACCTAGACCCTGGAACGACAGAACCATATCCTAGATGTTCTCCACACTTTCAGTCTTTCTCATCTCTAATCTCTTTTAAAGACTGCCATCAAGTTACTATGTGGAAGCAAAATTCTGATCATGTCACCTCCTTCTGCTAAGCCTTTGGAAAGTCTGCAATGCCTGAAGAAAAGCTCCAAATCCTTAGTCTGACTTTTAAGTTCCTTGTGACCTGACTAATTTTATTGCCCTGGAACCATAAACCTGATAGTCGAGTTAAACGGAACCATTCACTGATGCTATACTTAATCTGCACAACTTGATTCATGCTGTTCTTTCTCCAACTCTAACAAACCATTTTAGTTTGGTTATACCAAAAGTAGATGCTAAGAAAAGGATTTGGGAGTAGATGGTTTAATTTGGAAGTAATCTCAAGAAATATAAGAAAATGGAAAGGGAGAAAAGAAAGAAAATGTGATAATGGCTGCATTAGTGATGAAGTTACTACTGTGAGCCATAGGAGCACAATCCTGTTAGGGATCCTGTGGTAAACATGAAGGTGTCACACCACCAAATGGTTCTCCTGGAGGAGGCTGAGGAGGCGGGGCCCTTGATCTATAGATTCTTTCCCATCAGCCACTGTCTGAGGGTTGTTCCTGAGGGTGTTACCTCCTCTCCATTCCCCTGTGGAAACTGCAGCACAGCCAAGCAAGCTCTTCTGGTGCCAGAGAAAGTCCAAAGGCAGAGAAGCGAAAAGGTGCTGATACCTGCCTTAGAAAACCATCTGCATGCCAGGAACCATCCACTGCTATAAATGGACTCAGGCGAGCAGAGCACCGTAAAGTCCACTAAAAGGACCAAAGCCCATCTATACTAACTGCCAACACATGTTCAAGGCAATTTCTCCTTGAAGCTTTCTCTGATCTTCCAAATGTGAAGTATTTGATCATTACTTGATCTCTTTCCATTAGATCACTTCTTTATCCTTGTGGAGATACTGAATACAGTTATCAGGCTGTATGCTTCTTGAGAATAAGCTTTGCATCTAATTTTGTAAGTGTAAAAAACATTTACCAAACAGGACCATGAACAAGGAAGAAATTATCAAGCACTGTGGACATTTAAAGGCCACAGAAATCATCCTGGTTATAAATTAGAAAGGTCTGGCCTAGTAGAAAAGAAATAAATACATATATATAGGAACACTGTGGCTTTCTTACAACCTTAGAACCTCTACTTCTGCGATTTATTTTAAGTGAAATATTACAGTGAGCTTAAATACCATCAGGTGCCTGGCTTAAACAGTTTGTGAAGGTTAAGCTGAACCCTCAATTCATTAATAATAGACCAAGAAGAGTAGTTAATTTGGTTTTTAAAGCAGTAAATATTGCATATTAAAAGGTAACCCCTCACTGTATCAGTCCTAAATTCAGAGGGAAGTTCAATAACCAGTACAATATTAGACTTCCCCTTCAGGGGTTTAGTTACTGGAGGACCAAATTACCTCATCAAAAAGCATAATATTTATGAGCCAACTCAAAGGCAAAGCTCCCTATAGACTCAGGAGTATATTCGACTATACAATAAAAATTCACTCAGTGAAAGTTCTTATTCATTCTAGTTAATTTAGGAACTGGATGTTTCATATACGATTTCAATGATCATATTTATCTTCACTGGTAATAAAAGTACAATTCCATTAATTCACATAAGTATCTGTAAGAAGTATTCTAAGCAGCCCTTACTGGCACCATCACTTAATTTCAAAGATAATACTGCTGCAAACCAACTCTATTGACAACACTTCACTGCAAAAGATTTATCTCTTTTTAAATAATTTATTTTCACATTCAAAATCAAATTTATCATAGTAAAAATACAGGAGTAGTATAAAATTAATATCAAGAAGATAACACTAAGTACCAATATGCCTAATCTGAAAAGGCAACAATAGATATTCTTTTCATTTCATAAAACAATTGGCAATTTGATTTAATCTTCTACTTCTATTCTAAAATCTAGAAATTCAGAAGATTCTCTTGAATACTAGACTGAGGAATTCTTCCTAATTATGAGAGAGTTAAATAGTCATAAAGTGAATATTATTAATCAAGTCATATTTTTATGTTAGTAGCACTACTGTCATATTTAAAATTAGAATACCAAGATTTTAATAGGCATATATCTTGAAGACAGTGTGGTCTGGTCTAAAAGGATCAGCTATTATAACACTATTAATCCATTTTGGCATTTCTTTCCATCTGTATTTCAATCCATTAAAAATTGAGTTCTGTCAGTTTACAAAATGGCTATTTAATATTTTCTGCTAAATTACATTTGAGATTATAGACTAAACTGGCTCATATGATATCATTATTTTATTAACATTTTCAATAAATTGCCAGTCTAAAAGTCTGCTCATTACTATGGTAGAAATTATGATAAGTTTACAAATAAGAAAACAGAATTATTAACTTTTACCAAATATAGAAGATTTACATAATACTATCAATAATTTCCATTATAAAGAGAACATTGTACGGTATTCCAAAATCTGCTAATTCAGCCACTTGGTATTTCATTACTATAAAACTGAGACTGAAGAATTAAGCTACAAGGAATCAGGATTTAGCTGAGCACTTCCAGCTCTACCATTTGACACGGAGCAAATAAAAGAAACACCAGCTATATTTCTAAGGATGTTTTCCAGACCTTCACACATTAAAAAAGAGAAATCAGGCTGGGCACGGTGGCTCACGCCTGTAATCCCAACACTTTGGGTGGCCGAGGCGGGTGAATCAGAAGGTCAGGAGATCGAGACCATCCCGGCTAAAATGGTGAAATCGTCTCTACTAAAAAACAAATACAAAAAATTAGCTGGGCATGGTGGCGGGCACTGGTAGTCCCAGCTACTTGGGAGGCTGAGGCAGGAGAACGGAATGAACCCTGGAAGCAGAGCTTGCAGTGAGCCGAGATCGCGCCACTGCCCTCCAGCCTGGGCGACAGAGTGAGACTCTGTCTCAAAAAAAAAAAAAAAAAAGAGAAATCATTCATTATAGAGCAACTTTTCCAAAAATCTATGACTAAACTACATGACAGGACAATTTGGCATGTGTCGTGGTTGTGGATTTGCATATGCATGTGTGTGTATGTATACAGATATATATACATATATATAATATAGTGAGATGTTATATAATATATTACATGTATATTATATCATATATTATATATTTGATACTAGATATATTGATCTAATATTACATATTAGATATATTGATATTACCAGTCTTGAGTGATATCCTCTAAAAGAAAGAATCATGAGGAAAGTAGAAGACATGGAACTAGAAAAAACTAAGAGCTTCCAGAGAAGCTGTAGACAAACTAGAAGGAGAGAGTACCTAACTGAGGTGAATCTGCAGAGAGATCAAATAATTCAAAGGCCAAAAATATCTGCTAGATTTATCAACACAGAGGTGTCTTAAATGAAAGTTGACGGGTGCTGAAACCAGCCTGGGAGGCATGATAAGTAAAAAGAGAGGATGAATAAAATCAATTTATTATAAAAGTTTCACTGTTAAGAAAAAAAGATAAAAGAAGGTAACTAATTGGAGAGGAATAAGGGGTGAATAATTGAGTCCATGATGTAAGAGCCAACCAAATTTACACTGCTAAATTCTAAAAGACTAAGGAATTGGTGGTTATGGGTACTTCAAAGATAAGGGTGAAGGAATAAAGCCAAATAAAAAAGATTTGCTGGAAAATATCTAAGAAGCAGGTGGATACCCAAATTTCACCCCTGGATCTTATACAGTCAGATGTCCCTCTTCATCTCCAAATAAGGGCTAAGGGGTAAAGCTAAAGGCCTCTGCATAGTTAACAGTGGAAAACACACTGAAAACAGAGAGATTAAGTGAACGTAAGCACAATGGATGCCAGAATCTCCCCATTTTTCCTCCCTAATGGGGGTTCTGAAAATGCTAAGTACTCCCTCCACAGGAAGGAGGCTAGAGGATCCTTCTCTGGGATACCTGATCTGCCTAAGTAGAAACATCTGCAGATGATAACTCTGAAGTTTACCTAACTAAATAGCCCAAATGGATCATCATACTGCAAAACTCTATGTACAAACTTATGCACAAAAACTCCAATCCAGCTACTTTGTCCCACACCTTTACATGTCAGTGGATAACCAAAAGACTACAAGACATCTGAGGAAAGTCACTAATATGACAGATTAAAAATTAAGCAAACTAATATGTATAATAGCAACTTGAAGGAAATGCAATATGCAGAAAGAAGAAAACTTTTTAAAAATCTATTATTAATATCAGAGAGATAAGAGAAGAGAATCACAACATAAAAACAAAATACTTTCACTAAAAGGAAAACAACAGGAATCTCTGGGGAACAAAAAATTGTCTTGGAAACAAAAAATATAATAAAAAATTAAAAGTTGACAGAATCGAGAAAATATCAAAGACAAAGAGATCAAATGTAAGAAAGAAAGGCCAGTCCAGTAGATCCAACATCAAATTGTATAAATTCTACAAAGATAAATAAGAGAAGGGTAAAAATCAATGATATAATTTAGAAAATTCCCCAGGGAGAACATGAGTGAAAGTGCTCACAGAAAGCTTATCACAATGGATAAAAATAAACCCACATCAAAGCACATTACTGAGAAATTTCAGTACCTGGTATACTACAAGCTTCCAGAGGAGAAAAAAACAAAAACAATTCTTTCAAAACACTGAGAAAAAAACTTTCAATCTAGAATTCTATAGTCAGTGAAACCATCAACAAAGTAAAAGGTATATTTTCAGATACAAGATCATTCAAAAATTTAGTTGCAAAGTAGCATTTATTTTAAAGACACAGAGGGATGAGTGTCACCAAAATAAGAGAATAAACTGAGACACAGGAAGATGAGACACAGGAAACAGTAGATGTGAGAGGAGAGATGTGAAGAGTTCTCAGGGTAATGGTGAGGGGACAAGCCAAGATGATAACGGCTGATACAAAACCTACAGGATAATTTCTTCATAGGACAGAAGGTCAGAAATTTCCAGGAAAGTCCTCTTCAGAAAGACAAAAATGATGGAATGCCAGATTTGTCTGGGTATCCTGAGAAGAGATTTAGATAACAGATTAAATCTTTGGTTTGAATTAACAAGTACATAGAAAACCAAGCAAATAACTATAAATGCTATTATTAACTCCAAGGTAAACAAGAGCTGCACAGTAAAGGAAAAAAATATTATAGCTGTTATATGCCTAGTTCTTGATCGCTTTTCATAGTTATAGTAATGCAAACACTGAACAGTTATATCATAATTGGTATAGCATTACTTTGATACAATTATGTAAAAAAGCTGGAGGGTGGAGAAGGTCCGGTATATTATGGGGTAATGTGGAGAGAGGAGAGAAAGAAGAAACAAATTATCTTTTCATAATGGAATGCCAGTAGATAATGCCTAAAACTGAAAACTCAGGAAATGTACTTAAAGATATGACACTCAGAGACATCAAGCTCAGTATCAAAAAATTAAGCTAACACTGGGTGAAAGAGATTTTCTTTGACCAAAGAGTAAATGAGGAAGAGGGCTTTGAAATACTGCTGTTACCTAAGTAAACATTAGGTATAAACTTATGCTGAGTATGTCAAATAGTCGTGTGAATCATATTGTTTTGCATGTTCAAAGCTGGTTGGGACCTGAACAGAAACAAGGTGAATTAAATGTCTAGATTGCAAAGGAATAAAGAATTCAATGTGATAAACCTATAGATATTTTGAATATGTTCTTTACTTGGACTTTCATTAAATATTTTAGTTTCTCTAAGATGATCTACTAGAAAAATCGTCCCCAATTTATTATAGATTTACATGATTCAAATTAAGTACCTTATAACAGTTGGTAATTTAAAGCAACACATAGGTGATTTGAGGACTTTATTAGATTGGGGCTCAAGGGATGCTTAAAATAAAGATGGAAAATGATTGACATAAATACTGTCACTTCCAGGACTATGGCAAACATCATAAATTGGTCACACTACCCTTTCTGGCTGAGCCATAACCCAGTCTCAGACTCCATTTCATCACAGCAGTCCAGTACACAAACTGTCATTAACGATCAACCTAAATTGTAAACAAAGAAGAAATTTATTTGACAATCACCCTCATGTCTGACCCTTCAAAATTACTTTCCCAAAAAAAAATTAAAATTCAACTCTAAAAATATACTTCAACTTTAAAACTGTGGAGAGAGGAGAGAAAGAAGAAACAAATTATTAGTGGTATCAGTGGTATTGTAGTTATAATTGTAGTAGTGACAGTGCTGAAACTTCTGGAAATGACACTTATTGCTAATAACCTTCATAATTAAGTCATATTTTAGAACCTCAAAAGAGTAAAAGGTACAAATATAAAAAAAAGGATGTAATTATTTTATATATTTTCTTAATTTTATACAAAAAATATGCTTGCAAAAAAAAAGCTTCCTATTCTAAATTCACAGTTAAAATAGTACCAAAAATTATTACTCCTTTCACTCTTTCTTAGCTTATTGGTTTGTATATAATTACTTTGCAGAGCATAAGTATACCTTAAAGGGACAATATAAAAATTTAGCCACATTAAAAAATATTTTAAGGCCGGGCGTAGTGGTTCACACCTGTAATCCCAGCAGGAGGCTGAGGTGGGCAGATCATCTGAGGTCAAGAGTTCAAGACCAGCCTGACCAACACGGAGAAACCCCATCTCTACTAAAAATACAAAATTAGCCAGGTGTGGTGGTGCATGCCTGTAATCCCAGCTACTCGGGAGGCTGGGGCAGGAGAATCACTTGAACTTGGGAGGCAGAGGTTGCAGTGAGTCGAGATCGCGACCTTGCACTGCAGTCTGGGCAAAAAGAGTGAAACTTCGTCTCAAAGAAAAAAAAAAAAAAATGTAAGATGTCAGCAAAACAGTGGACTAGAAAGCATCAAGTTCTTAAACACCCCCGCCGCCTGCCCCCACCCCCCAGAAACATTAAAAAACACAAGCAGCAAGTATCTAAACCTGCTTTTATGGAGCTGTGAAAAATACTCAAAAGTTTACAGCAAACAAGCAAATGCCTAATGAAAAAAGAAAAAACCAAAAACAAAAAAACCTATCTTCAAAATAATAGAAAAGTTTTGTGGTGTCTTTACTCATACTTGCCCCTGCCTCTCCCTGGCATGACAGTGGTCTTCGTCTGGAAACCGGAGCATTCCAGTTCCCATTCCCTCTCTCAAAACAAACAGAGCAGAACAGACTTTATTTGCAAATTATTTGTACATTTGTTCTAACCTGCCTGAGGGATACTAGAAGGACTAATGCAAGGTACTCATCTCTGTTTCATCTAATTTAGAACTCAGGCAGTAAAAGTGTGGGAGGGGCTGATAAAAGCTAAGGCTGCTTTTTACCACTAGACCAGCCCTAAAAGAAATGCTTACGTGAGTCCTTCAGGTTCAAATGAAAGAATGCTTGACAGCAACTTGAAGCCATATAAATAGATGAAGGCCTCAGGTAAAGCTAAATACATAGGCAGATACAAAGCAGGTAATATTGCAATTTTGGTTTGTGACTCTTCTTTTTATTTTCCACATTATTTAAAAGACAAATGCATAAATAACAATTATAAACCTATATCATTGGGTAGACAGCGTATAAAGATATGAATAACATGAAGATATAAAGAGGTAGTTTTGTATGTGACCAAAGTTTAACTAGTATCCATGCAAATTACATTGTTATAAATTTAGAATGTTATACTAACCCTGACAGTAACCACAAAGAAAATACCTGTAGAATATAAATGAAAGAAACAATAAAGGAATCAAAGCTTTTCACTACAAAAAAATCAACTGAACAAAAATAAGACAGTGATAGAACAAATCAGCAACAAAAAAGCTATAAGAAAACAAATAACAAATGGCAGAAGTAAATCTTTCCTTAACAGTAGTTACTTTAAGTGTAAATGTATTAAAATCTCCAAACCACAGAAATTAGCAAAACATGATCCAACTATATGTCATCTGTAAGAGACTTAATTTAGATCTAAAGACACAATACGTTGAAAGATGGAAACAGGCTGATAGGCGGAAAATGATATTACATGCAAATGTAACCAAAAGATAGATGGGGTTGTTATACTATTATTAGACAAAATAGAATTTAAGTCAAAAACTGTAAAAGGAGAAAGACACACATTATATTTTGATAGAAGCATCAAAAATATATAACAATTATAAATTATGCACCAAACAACAAAACCCCAAAATATGTGAAACAAACATTCCTAGAATGAAAGGAAGAAACAGTTCTACATACTGGAATAGAAAGGAGATAATAGTCGAAGACTCAATACCTTGCCTTCAATAACAGGTACAACAGAGAGAATATCAATAAGGAAATACTAAATTTGAACAAAACTATAAACAAATTAGACCTAACACACATATACAGAATACTCTATCCAACAATAAATTACTCATTTTTCAAGCATACATAGAACATTCTACAGAACAGACAATAATGTTAAGCCACAAAACAAATTGCGATAAATGTTAAAAGATTGAAATCACACACAAAAAATTTCCAATCACAATGGAATGAAACTCGGAATCAATAACAGAAGGAAAATAGGAAAATTCATAAATATGTGGAAATTAAACTATGCAGTCTTAACAACAAATAGATCAAATAATAAATGACAAAATAAATTAGAAAATGCTTTAAGACAAATGAAAATAAAATCACAACAAACAAAAACTTATGGGATGACCAAAAGCAAGTGCTGTTGGTTTTACAAAATAAAACAAAAAGACTATGAGTAGAATACTATGAGCATTTGTATGCCAACAAATTGAATAATCTAGATGAAATAAACAAATTCTTAGCAACCCACTATCTGCCAAAACTGAAAAATGAAGACAGAAAATCTGGATAGACTCATAACTACTAAGGAGACTGAATTAATAATCAAAAGGCTTCCAACAACAACAAAAAAAGCATTGGACCACATGTTTCTGCTGGTGATTTCTACTAAACATTTAAGGAAGAACTAACTCCAATCCTTCTCAAACTCTTCTCACAAATTGAAGAGTAAGCAACACTTCCTGCCTCGTTTTATGAGACCAGTATTGCCCTGATAACAAAACCAAAGACGCTAGAAGAAAAGAAACTACAAATCAATATTCCTTGTGAATATTGATGCAAATATCCTAGACAAAATACTAGCAAAATAAATTCAGCAACATATTTAAAGCATTATACACCACTACCAAGTGTGTTTTGATAAATTTAGATAAACTTGGCTTCATCAAAATGGAAAATTTTTGTGTATCAAAGAACACTTTCAAGGCTGGACATAGTAACTCATGCCTGTAATCCCAACACTTTTGTGAGGTCAAAGCAGGAGGATTGCTTCAGCCCAGGAGCTCGAGACCAGCCTGGGCAACATATAGAAACCTCACCTCTACAGAATAAAAATAAAAATTAGCCAAGCATGGTGGCATACACCTGTAGTCCTAGCTAGTTGGGAGGCTGAGGTGGGAGGATCACTTGAGCCTAGGAGTTCAGACTTCAGTGAGCTGTGATCATACCACTGAACTCCAGCCTGGGTGACAGAGTGAGACCTGGTCTCAAAAAAAGAACATTTTTAAGAGATTAAAAAAAAAAAACTCCTATTGTAAATAGGAGAAAATATTTGTAAATCATCTATCTTATACAGGATTAATATCTGAAATACATAATGAACTCCTAAAACTCAACAATGGCAATGAAAAACAAACA
Source organism: Colobus angolensis palliatus (assembly GCF_000951035.1). Classification (NCBI taxonomy): domain Eukaryota; kingdom Metazoa; phylum Chordata; class Mammalia; order Primates; family Cercopithecidae; genus Colobus; species Colobus angolensis. The sequence continues at coordinate 881,634 of NW_012112808.1, read as the reverse complement.
CTCAAGTCAAAAATGGGGAAAGGACTTAATTAGATATTTTTCCAGAGAAGATTCCTGAATGGTCAATAAGTACATGCAAAGATGCTCAACTTCACTATCTATCAGTGAAATGCAAATAAAAATTTCAATTAGATATCACTTTATAATGATTGGGGTGGCTACTATCAATAAAATAAGAAATGACAAGTGTTGGTAAGGATATGGAAATATTGGAACACTTGTGTTATGCTGGTGGGAATGTAAAATGGTACAGGGGCTATGAAAAACAGTTTAGAGATTCCTTAAAAAGTTAAACATAGAACTATCATAAGACCTAGCAATACCACTCATATATATATATATGAATTATTAGAACAGAGGTAAGTGGGCCCTATGGTGAGAAATAAAAATTTCTAGAGGACCTTTTGGTATTACATATGAAAATACCACATGACTAATTCCATATTTGGGTATTTACCCTAAAAAAACTGTCGCAGAGGCCGGGCGCGGTGGCTCAAGCCTGTACTCCCAGCACTTTGGGAGGCCGAGACGGGCGGATCACGAGGTCAGGAGATCAAGACCATCCTGGCTAACACGGTGAAACCCCGTCTCTACTAAAAAATGCAAAAAACTAGCCGGGCGAGGTGGCGGGCGCCTGTAGTCCCAGCTACTCGGGAGGCTGAGGCAGGAGAATGGCGTAAACCCGGGAGGCGGAGCTTGCAGTGAGCTGAGATCTGGCCACTGCACTCCGGCCTGGGCCACAGAGCGAGACTTCGTCTCAAAAAAAAAAAAACTGTCGCAGATATACACACAAGAATGTGCATTATAATATTACTTCTAATAGCAAAATTTGGAAACTACACAAATGACTAATAATAGTGATTGGTTAAATTGTAATATATCCATATGGTACATTTTTGTAACACAATGTCAACTTTTATAAAAATATTTAATGACATAACAAAATGCCCATGATATATTGATTCAATGGAACCAAACAGAAAAAAAGAAATGATCAACGTAATTCCAAATGAAAAGAAATAATAGAAGCAATACTAGAAATATATAAACACCAGTATATAGCAAGATCATCTTTAGATGCTGATCATAAACATTTAATTTTATTTAAATTGTTCTATTTTTCCAAATTTACAGAGAATATGCCTTATTTTATAATTTAAAAATAGAGGTACATTTTTTAAATCTTTTACAAAAAAGGTAGGTCTATATACACATAGTGGCTTGAGGGAGAGGAGGGCAATGGTTAATCCAGGCAAATGAATGAAATATACTCCCTAATAACTAGATGTTTGATTCCAACTTTTCCTGTCAATCCCTCAGCAGTCTGAGGAGGTAGAAAGACAATGTTTCCAGAAATAAATCTGATAATTTAATTTGAAGCACCTTAAAACAACTTTAGAAGAAGATTCCTAATAAATATATTCAAAAAATATAAAGATCCTAGGCGGGCACGGTGGCTCATGCCTGTAATCTCAGCACTTTGGGAGGCTGAGGGAGGCAGATCACCTGAGGTCGGGAGTTCAAGACCAGCCTAACCAACATGAAGAAATCCTGTCTGTACTAAAAACACAAAATTAGCCGGGCATGGTGGTCCATGCCTGTAATCCCAGCTACTTGGGAGGCTGAACCAGGAGAATCGCTTGAACCAGGGAGGTAGAGGTTGCAGTGAGCCGAGATCGAGCCATTGCACTCCAGCCTGGGCAACAAGAGTGAAACTGTCTAAAAAAAAAAAAAAAAGAAGAAAGAAAATCCTAAGACTGTCTTGAGTGGTAAGAAAGTCACAAGAATTTCTGGGCTTAGCCCCCCAGTTCTAGGAAGACGTGATAATATTACTTCTATTTTAAAGATGAAATAGCTTGTCCAAGATAAGAACTCCTTTTGGAAACATGCAGACAAGGAAAGAAAACAAGAGAAGAGGAGGAAGGGAGCGTTCAAATAAATAGTGGAATCAAAATGAAAGTTGGACCTCACTACATTCTAGTGCATGTAACATTATATTGTGTTTTATTATAACAGAGATTGCAAAACATCTCTTCTGAAAGAATTTCAATTGTTCTCTCAGTGAAAACAGGTTCCATGTGTTAAAGTCAGAGCACTCCTGGGGAAAATTATTTCCTGAATATGATGAACTGCCTACAAATATGAATATAAAGTTTGCCAACTATTTGTTGGCTATTTGTGGAACTATTAAATTCCTAACAAAGGTTTGCCTGGCAATGAACTGAGTAACAATGTTGTACTCATTAACATAATAGTTGGGGAGTAACTTTCTCCACAGATCCCTTCAACTGTAAATTAAGGGAGTTGAAGTAGATAGTCTCTAAAGACCTTTTCAACTGGAAGATTCTAAGATCTTTGTGAAATAGACAAATAGATGGTTCCAACACATGCTAAAATTGGCCCGTTCTCCCTTCAAATCCTCAACAGCTGGAATAAGGACAGTAGAAAACATACCATACTGCAGATTTATGTTAAAAATCTTAGTTTCATCATTAGTTTGTTTTGAAATAATGCCTGTGCTATGAACAAACAACACGATTTTGCTTATTATGGAAACAATACTAATTTTTAAATAAGTATCTGAAGTTATATCTTTAATCCAGATGTAAAGGAATAAAGGCCTATTCTGTTCATCACAGGGTGTAACAGCCCAAAAGACACAAACATTCAGAGACTCAAACTATAATTCCAAGGAAAATATATATCAATATCTTAGAGAGAGTCTTCATTTTCAGTTTGCTTATAGTTAAGAGGCTGAGTCAAGTTTTAGCTGACAGAAAAAAAGATTAGCTGTCAAAATTGCAAACTCCTGATTTATAACAGAAGTAGTAAAGGAACACTAACCAGAGGGTGCTGTTATAATTTCTAAAATCCATCATATCTCACATGTATCATTTTTCTCAAAAACTGTTAAGTGTTACCATACAATGTATTTTTTAACAGCCTAAAATCCTTTTTAGAAACTCTGAGCTTTGGGATTGGCTATGATGGACAAGTCTTGAAGAAGCATTCAAAACAGAAGTAACACAGCACTCAATCTCAACTTAAATACAGGCCAGCTTCACTCAAAATATCTACCTTCTTTCTGTACTGTGGAAAACCTATACAAAGTTCAGACTTTAAGGTTTTTTGTAAAAATCTTTTGTCTAATATCCTACACAAAAATGTCCAGATAATTTTTTTCTTATTGAAACAAACACATTTTCAAATAGAGAGCTCTCTCAGGTAGCCATCTCCCCTATGAGTAACCAATGAAAAAGTAAAAGATATAAAGAAATAATATTAGGAAAGACTGGTAACAAGATGTGAAACCTGTGACCTCCCTCTAGATACTGAAATAGGTGATCAGGTAAGCATTGACTTTCCTATCATTTTCTGTCTGGCTAATGGTCTGTGGGAAATAAGTTAGTTAATCTATTTAATTTCTTTTAAAAACATTTCATCTTCCTATTACATTCAATCTTAGGGCAGTTTTCAAACTATCTATCTTCTCCTTCCTCTAGATATGTACGCATTTTCTTTTCGTATTGAATCAATATAGTACATTTCCTCAAAAACAATTTGCTACAATACATAATGCAAACTTTTAACTAAAACAGAGAACTCAGAGGAAGAATAAGAAGAAAAAATAAAACAAGTCTAGAACTTAGGAAGAAAAATGAGCCATAAGACCTTGCAGATACAGATCGATAGATCAATAGATAGATAGATAGATAGACAGACAGACAGATGGATGGTGTGTGTGTGTGTGTGTGTGTGTGTGTTCACATAACAGAAAATTAAAGTTCAGGTTGCTGAAAGTTTTTGAAGCCAAACTAACAGGTTATTGAGACTCTCTTAGAGAATAAACACAGCACCTTGCCCTGGCAAATGCAAAACCACCAGATTCCAAATCCAGGGAAATGGGCCTCGTCTTTCCCATGCCCAGCTGAACAACCAAATGCAAGCTCACTCCAACTGAGTACTTTCAAGATGCCACTCCAGGATAGCCTAGGACTGCTAAATTAGCCTTCATACCAACCCCAAACTGAGTGTGTACTTTATTGCCTGGCACATAGTGGGTACTCAATCAATATCTATTGAAACAGGAAGGAAGAAAGGGAGGAAGGAAAAGAAAGATGTGCTTATAACAGGATGCTTCCAACAATACTGAAGTATGGCTTTAATATGACTCAATTTTCTGTTTAAACAAAGAGACTCTTTTTTCTTATGCATGCAAATCAAATCATGGTTCCATCCCTTGTTTTCATAATATTCTTGAAGTACAAACAAATATATCGCATACATGATAATTGTATATAAGACATTGTGCATTTATGAACACATTATTTGTTATATATTATTAAGATATGTACACATTTTAGGTAATGACTTAAAAATTGTTTTGAGTAAGTCATTAATTTACACTGGGGGAAAAAACAGCAGAATGTGAAGACAAGCTTGGATTAATTTTATATTAACAGTACTTAATATAAAAGCTAAAAAACAGAGGCCAAAAGAGGTTGGGCACAGTGGCTCAGGTCTGTAATCCCAGCACTTTGAGGGGCCAAGGCTGTCAGATCACGAGGTCAGGAGAGTGAGACCATCCTGGCCAACATGGTGAAGCCCCATCTCTACTAAAAATACAAAAATTAGCTTAGTGTGGTGGCACTTGCCTGTAATCCCAGCTACTCGAGAGGCTGAGGCAGGAGAATCACTTGAAGCAGGGAGTCAGAGGTTGCAGTGAGCTGAGATCAGGCCACTGCACTCTAGCCTGGCAACAGAGTGAGACTCAAGTCTTAAAAAAAAAAAAAAAAAAAAGAGGACAACACACAGGTAAACCATAACAATCTAAAGATCTCAACAATTCTAATAAGAAAAAAGCAGAAACTATGGATTGCAGCTGGACTTTGAGTATTCTAATCATGTAATTAAGCTATCTTATTACTTTCCTAAGACTACCAGGAAAGGATAGACCACATGCCTTACACCTGTTGCTGAAACTTCAATTTGTACTTTCTTCCCTTGTGTCACCAGCTTATCGGCTTAATCACCACAATTATGTGCTCTTTGGACACTGTTCGAGTTTCCTACATGGATAGCTGTTACACTGTTCAACACACACTGTTTCCCTCTGAATGTAAATCTCCACTGCGTATCAGGGTTTCAGGTCAGCAAGCTTCCCTCTCTTCTGAGTCCAGGAAATGTTACAAACTAAGTGTTGTCAATAATTGGATGAATTCCAAGTGAAAATCAGGGGAGTGACTGATTTACAAAGTACCTTTTTCTCAGACAATCCCAACTATATTAACACCCCAGCATGGTGTTGGTGGTCACACAATTGGTTGTGGTTACCTTTTAAATAAGCTGTAAATATACATGCAAATATTTAGGAGAAGTTAGAAGTTATGCTCAACTGTAAAATTCAAAAGATGTTATGCTGATAAAAATGAAAGTTGGCAGTAAAAAGGTTTCTAACATTTTACAAAATCTAAGTTGTACTCATAGTACATTCCTTTGTGTTACACGCTGGCATAAATTTTTACCCTCAGATTTGCAACCTCTCCCTAATAATACTTCCTTTTGTGTTTTTATTCTGCTGATAAGTTTCAAAAACTAAGCATTCATTGATTCATTCAACAAATGTTTATTACACATATAATAAGTGACAAGCACTATTTTAGATACTGAAAAAAACTACGTTTCTGCATTCATGGAACTTATATTCCCTAGTAGAAAGAGACAGGTAATAAACAATTGAAATACATATACATTTATATGTGTATACTCACGCATGGTGATAGGCACACCATGGAAAAAGAAAAACATAAAGCAGGTGAGAAAGTGATGAGGAAGAAGTATGCTGGGATCAGAGTTTTTTAATAGGATTGTCAGGGAAGGCCTCACTGAGAAAGTGACATCTAAGCAGAGGCCATGAGGTGCAAACCAGGTGACCATCTGAGGAAACAGGATTCCCAGCAGGGGGAAAAGCAGCACAAAGGCTACAAAAAGTCGATGCTTGTGTGTTTAAAAAAACGTAAGGCTGGAATCAACTGCGTAAAGAACAGTGGCAGAGCCTTGTTGGATGTGGTGGGGGTTTTGGTTTTTACTCTGAAATGGGCCCTTTAGAGGGTTGAAGATTGTGAATGCTGCAGTAATCTGCTAGGTCTTTTACTTTTAAAGCATCACTCTGACTGCTATGTAAAATACTATATTTAAACCACATGATTGGGACTGCCAAGGTGAAAACAAGGAGACAAATTAGAAGGTTACTGCCATCATCCAGGCAAGAAATGATGGTGCCTTGGGTGTGGGGGCCAGCAATGGAGGCAGGGAGAAGTATTCAGATTCTGGATATATTTTTAGGCCGACAGGATTTTCAGGGTGACTGGATTTAAGATGTGAGAAAAAGGGAAAAGTAAAGTGTAACTAAGGTTTGGGGCTTGTACAACAGGAAGACTGGAGTTACCCTTCTGGGAAATAGAGACGAATACAGGACAAGCAGGTTTGGAGCAGGTCAGGGGACCAGAAGGTTTGTTTGGGACTTGTAAACTGTAAGATTTAGAAATCTAAGCAGAAATGTCCATTAGGCAGTTAGATAGACAAGTCTGAAGTTCAGAGGAGCAATACATGCCATAGATACAAATTCAAGAGCTGTCAGCAAGTGAATGGTTTTTAAAGCCAGGACACCAGATGAGATCCCTTAGGGACAGAATGCAGATAGCAGAAGAAAAGCTGGTTAGTGGCATCTGCAGACTCCCTTATTATCCCCCGCTCTGATCAAATACTGAAAAGTCACATTTACAATCAATTTGCACCAAGCACCATTATTTTGAAGGAACAAACAAAGGCAGACACTGAGTATATAAATGCTGCATTCATACCAACAGCAAAGGCTGTTTCTGCCCATCATGTGAATGGTTTCATAGCAATTTCAACAGGAACAAAAAAGCAGCAAAAGTTTTTATCACATGGTACACAGTACTTCTGCCATGCTGAACTCTGAAGATCTATGGTGTGTAACTCTACACCATACTGATTTCTCAAGTAGCAATTTCATTCCAGCAAACACCATTGTCACATGAAACTTGTGTCATTAATTTGAATGCCATTGCTCTTGTAGTTTCAAAATTTGTTTTTAAATAATTTTAGGCGCTACAAGCATAATACATTTATACCTGATTATATATTTGTACATTTTAGAGTAACATTACAACAAAAAATTATTTATGTCAATACTAAGGTCCCTGAGAATGTCTTTCAAAAGGGTCCATAAAATATTCAAGTTTAGGAAGCACAATGACAAACAGGTTTCGTTTTTGAGACCAAAGTATACATGAACATCGTTCAAATGCAAGAAAAAAAATGTTCTAAACTTACAAATATCAGTTTTACAGGGAAATATATTTAAGGCAATTTGCAACTTTATATATGATATTCTATATTATCATATACACTACATATTTATATATATAATTTTCTATTTCTATGCATAATAGGTACACACAAGTGTACATATTTAAGGAGACAAAATAAACAGTGGTAAACAGCACAGGTTCTAAAGTTGGATTATTTGGTTTTCAATATCAGCTCAACCCTTTAATAGTTTTAGTTTCCTCATCATATTAATAGTATAGCTGGCTCCTACCAAAAGTGGTAACAGTAGGCTACGGCTACATTTGTAGTAATGTAACATCCCATCGGGCCTGAGACTCTGCCACTGGTTTCAAGTCTCCTAGGAGCTCCAGAGGAAGATGTTCCCTTAATTTCTGCTTATTACAGCCTTGGGTCACTGTTCTGCCAAAAGGGGTGTGCTATGCACACCCATTTAGGATCTTTGAGTTCTCCTTCACTGGACCTTTCCTCTGCTGCCTGAGATTCAACTTACTTAGGAAGACTACCAACCTATATCAGGATACCACATTCCTCAGAGGCACAGACTTAGAGGTTTGATGACAATAAGTTTTTTTTGATATCTTATTATTTTGAGACCCCATGCTAAGAACTTTACAGACATTCGTTTGTTTAATGTTTTTAACAGGCCTGTAACGTAGGGATTATCATCCCCATTTTACAGAGAAGAAGACTGAAAAAATAATTATGCAAAGGTTACAGAGATGGTAACTATATTTAGGTTCCTGTGAGATCATTGCCTTGGCTCTTATCCCTATGTTTATACTTCTCACCATTACTAGCATGAGTGTAGGCTATGGATTCTGAAATTTAACTGTCACCTAAAGTCTGTAACTGCTCCTAGGGTCTGTAACTGGTTGAGAATGGCTTAAATCTCAAACTCTTCTGTGGCTTCTATGAATCATTGCCAGTGGAAAACAGCCTATTTGGGGGAATGAGAGGTATGAAGAGCGGCTTCCATTAAGGCCAACATGACATCTTTAATTGAAAGGTTTTCTAAGCCTGCCTTGAAAGCAGAGCAATATCAAGATAAAAAGCTGGCTCCAGAAGGGCCTAGGGGTCCCTGGAATTCCCAAAGGGCTCAGGGTCACAGCTAAAACAGAAGTCCTCACAGTGATATGTTTGATTAAGGCTTAGATAGAACCTGCGTCATACTTCACTGTGCTAAACAGAAGGTGCAGGCAGAGAAATTGCAATTTTAGAAGCTGGATGCAATGTGAGTTTAAAAGGAAGATAGAATTCTTCACAGAAAGAAACTGCTATTTCGTTTTGGGGAAAAATACATTAATGACACTTTTGGTTATGTGGATGTGGGATTCTTGGGGCAATTCTAGAAAATATAGATTGAAAGAAAATGTTGTTTAATTGCTATGTATAATAAAATAACAGAAAATTCCAACTTCCACTGGTTTTATGAGAGTGGGGTCTAAGTCTTTTGAGGTGGAGAACGGAGAGCTACTAAGTTGCATAAACTCCAGGGGATGCTATTTTCATCACAGTCTATGGTAAATAGTGCCACCCATAGTTGCACAGTCTACAGCCTGTGAAGCCATACAGGGAGGCACTGGTAAGGAGCAGCTTGAACTGAGAAGAAAAGTAAAACAAGATGAGAAAATATAACAGGTTTTGGGGCTCATGTGAGAAGTAGCCACCAGTATGGGAAGCTTGGCAACAAAAATAGATGCCAAAGCTTAGTGACTCTGATACGAATTCTTAGTAACACAGTGATAGTATTTAGTATCTTAGACTGAATTTTAAGTGTTCTCTATGTAACCTCCATCCTTTAACCTCAGACCTTCAGGAAAGGTCTAACATACTCAACAGCATAATGGGAGTAACGCTGTGGGAAGTGAAGCAGGAAGAGCCATCTTTAAATTTGGGGTTAATGAGAACCAGAGAAAACTTTAGGAGCTGGTAGAGAGAAAACATTAAGGGAATTCAGCTGGGAGCAGGAATTCAAAGTGAAAGCAAGCAGGTGACTAACTACTCCCTAACCCTTATCCCTAATGAATTCTCAAAAGTGTGATAGATTTCTTAGAGTTGAAGATTTGAATCTCTCTTTTTTTTTACCCTTAAAAAAAAATCTATCCCAGAATACTGGACAATCTTGGTTCATACTAAGTTTAGAGGCTTTATGGTCACTAGAGCAAGAACACAGTATCTTTTTCTCAAATAAGAGTCCTGGCAATTCCCCCAGGGAAGTATGCCAGCTATGCTGTCATCTGCAAACACTTTAAGATCAATACAGGCAAGGTTCTGGCTGTCTCAACCTGGACTACCTCATGCCCAGTGATACTTTTCTGGAAGGGATCCATGAGAGTGACCTCAAGTCAGCCAAAGTCCTGAGGCTGGAGGACTGGAGACAGTCCCACTGTCTAGGCGGGGGCTTTCCTTTCTAGCAGCTGGTAGGGTTATCTGCTCAGGTTGGTCTCTACCAGAAGAAGACACGGAGACAAGTGTGAGAGTGTTTGTAGTTAAGTAGTTTGTGTAAATGCTGATGCCAGAGCATTGATAGAAAAGTAAGGAAGTCAGAAAGGAAACCAAAGGAGATAATAAAGTGTTTACTTATTAAACAGTTTACATTTATCAGCAACTGGAGCTCAATCCTGCTAAGGAACCTAAAATACAGTGTACCCTATATTTCATATTTATCCCAAATGGGAGGCAACAGGGCCTTGCTACTCAAAATGTGGTTTGAAGGTTAGCATCATTTGGAAGCTTATTAGAAGTACAAATTCTGACTACACAGCCACAAAAAACAATGAAATCATGTCCACTGCAGCAACATGCAGTTGACATGCTGCAGCTAGAGGCCATCATCCTAAACACATTAACACAGGAACAGAAAACTAAAGGAGCTAAACATTGAGTACACACAGAAAGACAAGAACAGACACTGGGGCCTACTAGAAGCAGGAGGGTGGAAGTGGAGTGAAGATTTAAAAACTAACTGCAGGGAACTATGCTCACTACCTGGGTGACAGGATCATTCGTACACCAAACCCCAGTGACACACAATTTACCCATGTAATAGACCTGCAAGTGTACTCCCTGAACCTAAAATAAAAGTCAAAAGAAAAAAAAAAAAGAAATACAAACTCTGGGCCTCACCTCCAACTTACTATAATTTTTAAACAACTTTTCAAGATTCTTAAGCATTGATACAGTCTGACAGAAATTAAGCTAGGGTATTAATCTACAAACTCTTGCCACTCATTCATTGATGTCTCCTGGGTTTGAACTCCCCAACACTTCTGGCCTACTCCCTCTCTCCTCCAAGCTGGGTTGGCTTCAGGAGCCAGAGAAAGCCCTCAAGAAAGAGTAGAAGGTACTTGCAATTGAAAATTTTCGTATCTACCTGCACAGGAAGGGTGAATGCTTTGGAGATATGGGAAGATCTATAGCTCTGCTACACTTTCATGTTTCTTCTAAAGATTCTGGCAGATCTGATTCAGTTCAGTAGTTGGAGTTCCCATCCCACAAACAGTGGCTTAGTATTTGAGCATTCTTATATCGATGTCCTCCCCAACCCAAACAGTGATTAAGGACACTAAGCCTCAAATTTATAGCCATCTGAGCAAGAGCAGCTCAAGCAGCCCACAAAACCTGGTTAGGATAAGGTGGAAATTTGGCCCAACCAGATGAAATACGAACTCTGCCCGTGGGACAGCTGACTCAAAGTGCCATGCTATTTTCTAAATGGTATGATATACAAGGCAACACAGTAGAAGTTATGATCTGTCTCTGCATTCAGATAGACATGGATTTCAATCCCATCTTCGATGGTTACTGGACCTGGATGACTCCAGGTAAATTACTTAATCTCTCTGGGTCTCAGCTGCCTCACCTGTACAAAGGGAATAACAATAATAATAATAATAATAAAATACCAATAACATAGGGTTTCATGAGAGGATAAAATGATATTCTGGATACAAAGTGATATGCACAGTGCCTGGCACTTAGTAAGGGCTCACTGAGCATTGAGAAGTACAGTTGTAGGGGTACCATCACAGAAGTCAAAGCTGAATGCAAGGTCACAGCAAATTAGACAAGTTTCCATTGCAGGGGGATCCAGCATTTCTGTTCTATAAACATTTACTGAGGACCTATCACTTACCTGGCATGCAGGGGCTACGGAAAAAAAAAAAAAAAAAGCCAAAGCAGACCTTAGAAGAAGAACCTAGAGCAAGCCCAGGCAAAGACAGCCCACGGCAAAGTAAAATCTGCTCAGGAGACAAGACAGGTTCAAAATTCTTAATGTTTTTTCCACAGAACTGGAAAAAAAAAATCCTAAAGTTCAAGGGAAAAAAAAAAAAAAAAAGCCAAAGCAGACCTTAGAAGAAGAACCTAGAGCAAGCCCAGGCAAAGACAGCCCACGGCAAAGTAAAATCTGCTCAGGAGACAAGACAGGTTCAAAATTCATGTCAGGTACCAGCAGGACTAAGCTCTAGATGTGCTTGACCTGGGCAGGAGGTACAGCAGGAGTGAAGGTTCTGTATATAGTAGTTTAGCCAAGACAGAGAAGTGATAGGGTTACTTTGACTAACTCAAGGCCTAGGTCTAAGGCACATACTACAAACAACCCTAAAAATAGTTCATTGCCAGGATAAGAATCTGAGGCAAATAAAGACTTCTTCTCTGGAATCAACCAAGCTTCTCTCTAGAGGTAAGCCTTACTTGATCTGAAATAGCCAGTGCCTATAAAACGATTCCACACAAAGAGTAAGATGTTATTCAACCAATAGTTATCTAATGCCATATCTATGGCTAATGAACCAATATAGACACCCAAATGCTTAGTGGGCGCTACCCACCTGGCTTCTCTTTGAGTCCTCCCATGTTTATACTCCTCTGAAGCAGGGACTGAGATCCTGGCAGTTGAACCTCAGTAATAATATGACCTATCCAGGTAAGCAAAACATTTTCAATGAAAATTTAAAGAAATGTGGAAAACATTTATAGTCTTCTCTCAAAGAGGAATTGATGGCAAAGGGAAATCAGACTCTCAGGAGCAAACTGAAGTAATCACCAGCGGCCTCCACACTGCCACCCAGGGAGAGTTGGTGTGGTCTACTGAAGAGCTTTCATTCTATTAGCAAGTGTTATGAGAAGTTGGTGTGAGAAACAAACTGCTGGGTCAATGAAGAGGGTAGCCTTTGGTTCTACTTCTTCATCCTTCTCAGATATAAGACAGAGGAATATCTCTAAATAAATATTGGACATTGTCAACTACAAAAAAAAAAAACCAACAAAACAGCGTAATAAGTATGACAAATAATACTGAAATCTTAATATGATTCATGCACACTAAGTGTGCACATATTTTACAAGTGTATTAACTCTTATCCAACAATCCTATAAAGGAGGTACTATCTCCATTTTATAGATGCAATACTAAGGCACAGATAAGTTGCATAACACTAAAAGTCACACAGTCAGTAAATGCCAAAGAATGCACTTGAACCCATACAGTCTGGTTTCAGTGCCTGCTCTTTCCACCACTATAGCATACAGTTAAATCTTAGTTTTTAGTGATACTGCATGTCTAGCCTGAAATGGGACAGGGACGTCTGGGACCAGCCCTGAATTTAGTTAGGGTAACATAAAGAAATGTGAAGAAAGAGCAAATATTTTCTTACAGTTAAAAACAAAATAAAAATATTATTTGACCTAAGTGAAGAAGCTCATAAAGCTTAATTATTGTGAATCACGTTTTGCCTAAATAAAAGCAAGCAAGTTTTAAATTGCATTTCCAGAATATAAAATCCAGTTAAGACATTGGTAGTTTCAGTAAATATAGTCACCTGATGCCTTTCCAGTGAAATTTCTAAAGCATTACATATTTACTTCATTTTGAGAAGTCCTTAACAATGATTCCCACAGGAATTCGATTTTACTGGGAATGGCTTTTTAGTCTATTAAATGACACATCGAAACCTAATCTTGAACAATATGACAAAGTTGTTCACTGCTGGGAATCAATGTTAGCAGTCATACTACACTGTCAAACTGTAATCAAAGACAGCTCAAAAGAGACAGGGAAAGAGAGTGAGCGAGAGGTGCGGAAAGCTGCTTATGAAGCCAGAAAACAGAGTCACCGTCAGCTTTAGGGTGACACAAAGTAAGAGCAGCTTCCAAGGAGATGCCGGGGGAGGGAGAGGGAAGGACAGATTATACCTGCCAAATAAATAAATACAGACCCACAGATGAACAGATGAAATCCCAAGAGAAGATAAAAATAGAGAAAATAGAGCAGGGTAAGAAAGATTTCAAATGAAAATTAAATCTATATCCAGTAGAAATGGCGCTATACTTTCTTACTGTGTTGTTTTTTTTCTTCATTGCCACCAGAGTAATATCACCAGATCTGAATGAAAGGATTGTTTAAAAATATGGTGGCTAAAAAATGTCTGTAGATCATTAGGACTATAAAAGTATCTGCAAGGATGCATTACAGTTTCTCATGGTAACAAAACTCATATTTGCATTCAACGGCTTCATATTAAAAGCCCATTCTGAGAAAGGCTCTTTGTAAGGTGTTAAGGGACACAAAATTGAAGAAGGCTGAGCCCTTCCTACAAAGAAACAAAACTTAATTTTGGCATCAAGTCATCAGAACTCTCTCTTTGCCTCTGAAATGTCAATGATTAATATGTGATATGCTGAAGTATTTACAGAATGACTACTGAGACATGACAAAGATGGTGAGTTTCAGGGAATTAGTCACTGAACAAATATTTACTAGGTATTTACTATCTGCAAAGCAATGGGCTGGCAAGGATGGGCACATAAGAGAACCAAACACAATGTCTTCCTATCCTTGAGGAATGTAACATCTATTTAGTTGAAAAGATAAGGGCAAGATAGCTAACCACACAATGCTAAGGGGGAAAAGTTATAGAATTTCAAAAGAAGGAGACTAAATAGCAGTCTCAAGCAGTTTCTGTATATAAATAGCTTACAATATTGATAAAATCTAGCATGGTTCTAGTTCTAAAAATCTTCTTTTACACATTCTTTCTACCGGGTTCCCTTTTTCTCTACCCAATGCTCCATCTTGACTTACAAGAATATAAAATCAGAATACTTCTAAGCCAGGACCTTTTCCATATGTAAAAGGAAACACATATTTGCCTTTTCCATAGGTAAAAGGTGATATTTAAATAATTCTAACTAGTGCATACTTCATAAAGAAATCTACAAAACTTTTACTGCTATCCTATTTACTGCTATTTTATACAAATAAAAGGTTACTTCGATGAAGAATAAGTACATCTTATCCATTGTTGGAGTTCTTCCCATAAGATATGTCAGAGAGGAGCAAATTTTTGTCAAACAAGTCCTCATGATTCTATAAAAGAAAGTATCCTCTAAGATCTTGTCCTATTTTTACATATTTAATAAATATTCTCATTTTCCATCAGTCCAAATTGTCCAGTTATGATCCACAATAATAATTCAAGTTACTGTTGTTTTGACATAATAGTCTTTTTGTATTTTTGGAGACAGAGTTTTGCTCTTATTGCCCAGGCTAGAGTGCAGTGGCACAATCTCAGCTCACTGCAACCTCCACCTTCCGGTTTCAAGTGAGTCTCCTGCCTGAGCCCCCAAGTCTCTGGGATTACAGGCACCCGCCAGCATGCCCAGCTAATTTTGTTGTATCTTTAGTAGAGACAGGGTTTCCCCATGTTGGTCAGGCTGGTCTCGAATTGCTGACCTGGTGATCCATCCACTTCGGCCTCCCAAAGTGCTGGGATTACAGGCATGAGCCACCACGCCTGGCCCTCTTTTTTGATTAGATAAAATCAGACAATAAAATTTCACAGTAATGGCTCAAGTTATTTTGAATTTTGACCTCTAGTCAACGAATTGAAAGCACAGTGCTGTAAACACCTATATGTAATAGATTCTTCACAACTATTACTTTTTTTGTGCAAAATATTTGTAGCTTATATCTCCACTCCAATAAAAGTATAATTATGATATAATTTGATAGAATTTATGATTTCTATAATTATGATAGAAATACAAGATCTGAGACTGAATTTAACCATAGGTACAAATATGAATTTGTAAGCAAGCAAAAAACCAGTCACATAGGCTATTATGAAAGATCAGTGAAGTCCCACCTTTCTGCCCATTTAGATATTCTGACAAGAATCTTACATGAAATAATCTAAGCAGACACGACTCCATTCTAGCAGCAGTATTTAGCTAATCTTCTAATGAGTTCAAGTGACAGAGTGCCCTGAACATGGCTGAGCCCAGAGTAGGACAAAGTCCTCCAACAGCCTACTGGACTCCCTCAGATTTTTAAATCCTCTTTGTTTCAGACTAGAGATACCTGTAGGATATTTCTAACTAACACACATATTTGAACCTATTTCACTAAAGAAGAAAATTATTCCTAATATCCGTTAACAAACCCTTGCATAATAGTCAGACCTAAAGATAATTAAAGTCTCACAGCAGCCGAAAAAGCCTTCCTACTAAATAACCACCTCTGTAGTATTGTCAAGTTGCTTTAAATCCTAACTGATCACCCAAGTGTTCCTTCAAATCTTCTTACTAAAATTATTTTTAGCTTAGTACAAAAATTACTGTTAGAGAGTCTTCAAAAGTCTCAATGTGGTCTTGGATTTGTGAATTTTTGCTTTTCTGTATTTGAACTTCATATTAGATACATGTAAGTTTAGAATTATTTAACTCTAGTAATATGCTTACTTTAAATTTTATTTTTTATGACACAATCATAGCTATCCTACCTTTATTCAGTTGGTATTTACCTGGTATAGCTTTTTTTTTCTTTTTTCAACTTTAAATGTTCTGTATGTTTTAAATGTGCCTTTATTCTAACAATCTTTTTTCTTTAATTAGTGACTTCAGTCCATACAAATTTATTGTAATTACTGATAGATACTGTATTTGGATTCATTTCTAGTGATGCATTTTGGGATTCCTTGCTGTGCTTTTTTTTCCTAAAAATAATGTTAACTTTAAAGATAGCTGTCACATTGGTTTCTGTTCTATTGTGAAGCCAGCTGTCAGTCTCATTATTGTTAGGTTATGTCTTTTTTCTCTAGCTATTTTAGAAATCTTCTCTGCCTTTGGTGATGTGCAGTTCCACTAAGGTTTTTCAGGGTTTCAATATTTTTTTTTTTGAGATGGGGGTCTCACTTTGTCACCTAGGTTGGAGTGCAATGATGCGATCTCTGCTCACTGCAACCTCCACCTCCTGGGTAGCTGGGACTACAGGCACCCACACCACCACGCCCAGAGACTTTTGGTATTTGTTGTACAGACCGGGTTTCCCCATGTTGCCCAAGCTGGTCCTGAACTCCTGGACTCAAGTGATCCGCCAACCTCAGCCTCCCAAAGTGCTGGGATTACAGCCATGAGCAACCGTACCTTCCCCATTAGATTTCTTTTGATTTCTCTTGCTTTGTATACATGTGCTTCCTTAATCATATCTGGAAAATTCTTAGCCTTTATGTTTTCAAATACTACCTATACCCTCTTCTCTTATTATCTCATTCTGGAACTCCGACTAGATATATATTCTAAATCTATCCTTAATGTACCTTAATCTCTCTTTCATGTGTTGTGTCTCTATCTTTCTCTTCTGCCTTATTGAGAATTTCCTCAAATCTATATTTCTCTAATTCACTCATAAGATGTTTTCATTCCATGGTCGGATCTACAGTTTCAGTTATTATACTTTTAATTTATTATAGTTCTGTTTATGTTTGTCCAATTTAACTGGTTATTCTAACTTACTTACGTTTATTTTCAATTCCCCTAATTATTTTTTTATCATAGTAAACATATATATTTTAATTCTATATCTGATTTTTTCAATAGTTATATTTTTTAGGGTATCTTGGGCTCTTGTGTGTTTTATGAATTTTGATTGTAAGCTCTTATTTGCTAGAGCTTTATCTATAGGAATTTTTGAGACTTGGTTATTAGGCTTCCTCTTAATAGATTTCTAGTTCCACGCCAATTAGGGCACACTGCCCACCTGCAACCACTTTAAACTAAATGCTCATTTTGTAGCATTTTGACAACCCAGGTATCTGGCTTCAGAGAATTAATACTCTAAAAAAGAAAACTTCTATTTCATATAAGGATATAGTACTGATTTTATAGGCAACAAAATATACCATTTCTGGTTTGTATTTCTAATATTAAAATATTATTTCTGAGGCTGCAATTATATTTCAACCTTTATAGTTAGTGATTTGTAATGTTTCAATAGCAAACTGGATATTAATTCTGATCATCTACTGAAGAGTTTCACATTTATATACTTTGGGCTTCTTTAAAAAAGAAATACCATCCCTTGATTTTTATTTAAAATAAAGCCAACCAAATAATTGGGGGCAGGGGGATGTGTAAAATGCCTTACATCTATAAAAAACATTAGGGTAACGTCAAAATTAACAATTTTTTGCAAATAAAGTGCTTACCTTTTTCCTTAATTAATGAAAAATCATCCAGTGACACCACAATGTCAGTGTTTGGGGGGTAAAATGAGCCAGTAAGTCAATAAGCATTGTTTATGAACCCCTCAGAAGTGACTTTTTAAATTTCCATTGGTATTTAAACAAATGCATAATTCTACATTTGTCTCATCTTGAGAAAATTCCAATATAAAATAATTTCTTTAATATCCCAATATCAAATATAATTTTTTAATATCTTGTCAGTTTTAAACAAGACAAGAAAATAATATCTTTATTAATGAAATATGAGTTCTAGATTTTGAAGTGTTTATAGACATGAGATATTTTGCCTTATTAAAGCCATTTACATGCCTTTGAGTCTATTACCCATGCAAGTAGCTGCCTTCTGTCATTAGCATATAGCCTCTTCCTCCTTTCTGAACAAGAAAACACAGCCCCAATGTTCAGTGTTTGGCAAAAGAAACTATTCTAACAACATGATCAAATTGAATACCCCAAAACTCTGAAACTGTTTTTCCTCTAAGGAAAAATGTTTTGTTTTATTGGTCTGTTTATGATTGTTAGTTGACTAAGATCCTATTAGGCAACCCTAGAGGGACACTAAAGAAAAGGGCATCAAGTGTTCATTTTTCTTAGAGCATTACCTCAGGGTTCTTATTTAACTCACCTGTAACTAAGACACATTTTCTATAAACTATCGTAACATTTCTGGGATTTAACCTTTGTAGCAAAACCCCACAGACATACACATGCATGCACATACACACACACACACACACACACACACACATACATGCATTTCCCCTATGATGCAAACCTTCCTTTTCAGTTTTACCACCACTGGCATAAACTGCTTAATCTAAGAGAACCCAAGCTAGAATATTTAGAGCAATGTGTTTATAAAGATCAGGAAAAGGCAAGAACTAAGGATAAGCAGCAAATGAACGGGATAAACACAATTCTCTTGGGTACATTTTATTCCAGAACACTTTTTGTGTCATATTTTCAAAGCAACTAAAAATTGCATAGACTACAACCAGAACTTAAGTGTTTTAGAAAACAACACTAATACAAAAGAGTCACTGCTCCTCAGAGTTCATAATTTTTAATTCCAGGCAAAAAATTAAAGCCAGAAGACACTGAGCATGAGACATACATACCCATTCACATGCACATACACTTATAATTGAACTATAATAGTTCTTTACTGATGCAAGGGAAACAGCTAATACACACTCTGTACTATGAAAATATTTCTATATCTAAGCATATTAAAATAATTGACAAGGCCCACAGTATACCAGAAAATCTCTCATTTGTTGGCAAGCTGCCTGTTCAGAGAATGTAACAGCTGGTGGATGGCACTTCAATTTGTGGATCTAAAGCAGGAAGCAACAGTACTGACACATCCTCTCCCATACAAGATCAGTATCATAGTCTAGCAGAAGGGGAAATAAATCTGAAATAAAACAATTATAATCTAGATTACAACAAAGATGAAACTAAAGTACATGATGGCAGACTCAAATTTGTATTGGGGAAAAAAAAACAGACAGATCTGTGAACCAGCAAAACCACCATGAGATGCCTTTTCACAATGACACCCATCAGTGTTGACAGGAGACTTACAAAGAAAAAGGAAATCACATGCTGAGTGTTTTACTTGAATTGAGTCAATTCAGAATAAACACACTGATTGGATGAATGGTTGTCAAAAAAGGCAATTTATACCCAAGAAGAAATAAGTGTGACTTATAAGTGTAGATTCATATTTGGATTAATGGAAAAAAAATACAATTTCTGTGTGATTCTATTTATTTATTTATTTAAAATACACAAACAGAAAAATTTCAGGCAGTAAAGAAAGCATACAGTAACAATTAAAATGTGCTCTCTCAGTTCAATCATTGTGGAAGACAGTGTGGAGATTCTTCAAAGACTTAAAGACAAAATACCAGTTGACCCAGCAATCCCATCATTTAGTATATACCCAAAGGAATATAAATCATTCTATTATAAAGACACATGCACACATATGTTCACCGCAGCACTACTCACAATAGCAAACACATGGAATCAACCTACTGGAATGGAAATATGCAGCTTCCAGAACTATCCCTTGGCATAAATAATATAACTAGACTACACATATACTCACAAATCTGCTCAATTTAGTTATTTCAATTGAATAATTAACTGATTTGAAGAACACAAAACTTGGTTTTTGATAGAATTAAGCAAGAGTTTAAATTGACCAGCCACTTCAACCAAGTCACTTGGTTGAAGTCTGTATAGACCCATGTGGATACAGCCTGAATCTCTGTAATGATGATAGTCTATAGCAAATCCTATGGCATTACTACACCAAAGGACATTTACCATTAACATTATGAGTACTAATGGATATTATTAATATAGATCATTATGACTCACAGTATAGTATAAATACAGTAAAAGAACTTCAACTGCTGGACAAGATAGAGTAACAGGAACCAGATATACCCTCCAGTATGAAGCATCTAAAAATATAAGACAACGTATAAGACTCAGGAGTTACAAGACATAGGACATTAGGCGGTACAGAACAGTGATCCCCGAGAGAAAAGAAGCAAACACAATGAGCCCTAGGATTGCCCCATCTTGCTGCCCAGAGATATTTTCCACATGGCAATGTAGGGAGGAGGAATGGAGGTAGATCCAGACATCCTTTTTGAGGAAATGGAGTATGGCACCCAGAAAGGCCATGACAGCTGTAGTTCACTGGTAGAATATTGAAAGGAGAAAGCTATACAGAAGAGCTACGAGATTTACAGGCAGTATCCCCTTGTATTTTCAGCTTAGTACTGATCAGCACATGCATATGACAAAACTACCAGAGGGGAATAATATCTGGCACTCAAACATGTCTGGGGAAAGTTTGTATTCCAATTAGCCAGAATGGAAAAACCTCATAATTTACAGGTCATCAGGGAGAGTACTCAAAAGGTATTAAACCCAGTAGTGGGGAAAATTAGCCCTAGAATAAAATCTGCTCTGGTACTGTCTAACAAACCTTAAAAGCAGGGCTTGAAAGGGTCAAACTACTTTCCAATAACTCCAGTGAATCCTAGAACAAAAGTCAACATATTGATAGGGATTCAAAAATATTTAGAGGCCGGGCGCAGTGGCTCAAGCCTGTAATCCCAGCACTTTGGGAGGCTGAGACGGGCAGATCACGAGGTCAGGAGATCGAGACCATCCTGGCTAACACGGTGAAACCCCGTAAAAAAAAAAAAAAAAAAAAAACTAGCCGGGCGAGGTGGCGGGCACCTGTAGTCCCAGCTACTTGGGAGGCTGAGGCAGGAGAATGGCATAAACCCAGGAGGCAGAGCTTGCAGTGAGCTGAGATTGTGCCACTGCACTCCAGCCTGGGCGACAGAGCGAGACTCGCCTCAAAAAAAAAAAAAAATTTAGCACCCAATATTATAAATTTCACAGTGTCTCTCATCCAGTCAACAATTATAATGCTTACTAAGACAAGAAAAAAATACAACCTACAAGAAGGAAAATAAGTAATCAATACAAATACTTAGGACAGAAATGAGAAAAGTAGTAGACAAGGGCATTAAATCTTTGTAACTATATTCTATATGTCCAAGTAGACAGAAGAAAGATTAAGCATGTTAAATAAAAAAATAAAAGATTTTAAAAACTTTAATTCTAGAACTGAGAATACAATATATGAAATTTAAAGATACAGTCGGGGAACTAAAAACAAATTAGATAAGACAGAAAAAAATAGTAAACTTGAAAACACAACAGAAACTATCCAAAATAAAACAGAGAAGAGGATGGAAAAGAATTTTTTTAAATGATAAGAACATCAGTGAGCTGTAAGACAATTTTAAACAACCTAATATGTGTGCATTTAAACAACCTACTATGCATCCCCAAAGTCAGGGAGGGGCAGAAAATTTATTTGGAAAAAATGGTCAAATTTTATGAAAATTATGGATCCACAGAACAAAGAAATTCAAAAAACCACAAGCACAGGCAATATGAAGAAAATACTAACAAAGCAAATTATCGTCAAATTATTTACTGTGACAAAGAGAAAATTAAATGTAGCTAGAGAGAAATAACATCTTACATAACAAAGATAAAAATGACAGCAGACTCCTCCATGAAAAATGCAAGCCATAAAACAGTGGACTATAAACTATATCTAAAGTATTGAAAAAGAAAAAACGCCTGTCAACATAGACGTCAATATTTAGTAAAATGTCTTTTTAAAAAAGATAAAGACTCGTTCAGGCCGGGCACGGCAGCACTTTGGGAGGCCGAGGCGAGTGGATAATTTGAGGTAAGGAGTTCAAGACCACCCTAACCTACATGATGAAACCCCATCTCTATTAAAAATACAAAAGAAAACCTAGCCGGGTGTGGTGGTGTGTGCCTATAGTCCCAGCTACTTGGAAGGCTGAGGCAGGAGAATCACTTGAACCCGGGAGGTGGAGGTTGCAGTGAGCTGAGATTGTGCCACTGCACTCCAGCCTGGGCAACAGAGTGAGACTCGATCTCAAAAAAATAATAATAATAATACTCATTGAGGCATAAAAACTTTTTTAGATATATAAATGCTGAATGAGTTCACTTCCAACAGAATTACATTATAAGAAATCTAAAAGAATGGTATGAACAGGGCATGCTGTTTAATTTTAAAAAAAGAAATATAAAAGGAAGTCCTTCAGACAGAAAGAAAGTGATACTATATGGAAATATGACTGGAAACAAATGGAGAGCACTGGAAATGATAAATATACCAGATGTTTTTCCTATTTTTGAAATATCTTTAAAAGATAATTGACTATTAACAACAAAAGAAACAATCAACAGAGTAAAGAGATAACCTGTAGGATGGAAGAAAATATTTGCAAACTATTCATCCAAGAAGGAACTAATATCCAGAATATATAAGGAGCTCCAACAATTTAATAGCAAATAAAAAACAATCCTATTTGTAAGTGGGCAAAGAATCTAAGTAAACATTTTCCAAAAGAAGACATACAAATGCCCAACAAGTTTAAACATCAAACTTGTCTTAGTGATGCTCAACATCACTAATTCATCGGGGAAATGCAAATTAAAACTACATGAGATATCATGTCGCCCAGTTAGAATGGCTATTATCAAAAAGAAAAAAGAAAAAAACACACACAAATGCTGGCAAGGATTTGGAGAAAGGGGAACACCTACACACTGTTGGTGGGATGTAAATTATTACAGCATTACAGAAAACAGTATGGACATTTCTCAAAAAAACAAAAATAGAACTACCATATAATCCAGAAATCCCATTAATAGGTATTCATTCAAAAGAAAGTAAATCAACATATCAAAGAGACACCTGCACACCTATGTTTATTGCAGCACTATTCACAATAGCCAAGATATGTAATTCATCTATATGTCTATCCACAGATAAATGGATAAAGAAAACGTGATTGATACATACACAGACACACACACACAGAAGTATAATAAAATACTATTTAGCAATCAAAAATGAAAACTCCATGGCAACATGGATGAACCTGAAGGCTATTATGTTAAGTGAAATAACTCAGGCACAGAAAGGTAACACATGTTCGTACTCACATGTGGAAACAACAACAACAACAACAACAACAAAGCTCACAGAAGTAGAAGGAAAGAGTAGAATTATGGTTACTTAGAGGCTGGGAAATGTAGTAGGGAGGAGAAGACAGAGGTTTATTAATTGACATAAAATTACAGCTAGAAAAGAGTAAGTTCTAATGTTCTATAGCGCTGTGGAGAAAAAACAGTTAATAATCACTTATTGTATATATTATAAATCTAGAAAAGAGAATTTCAAATGTTCATAGCACAAAAAAAAGATAAATGTTTGTAATCCCAATTACTCTGATTTGATCACTATACATTGTATACATCTATCAAAATATCACTCTGTGTCCCATAAGTATGTAAAATTATTATGTATCAACTAAAAATGAAAAGGAGGCCGGGCAAGGTGGCTCACGCCTGTAATCCCAGCATTTTGGGAGGCCGAGGCGGGCAGATCACGAGGTCAGGATATCGAGACCATCCTGGCTAACACGGTGAAACCCCGTCTCTACTAAAAATACAAAAACTAGCCGGGCATGGTGGCGGGCGTCTGTAGTCCCAGCTACTCAGGAGGCTGAGGCAGGAGAATGGCATGAACCCGGGAGGCGGAGCTTGCAGTGAGACGAGATCGCACCACTGTACTCCAGTCTGGTCGACAGAGCCAGACTCCATCTCAAAAAAAAAAAAAAAGAAAGAAAAGAAAAGGAAAAAGGTAATTGATTATTTAAAGCAAAATTTATAACATTGTATTGTAGGGTCTACAATATATGTAAAGACAATAATGTGACAAAAATAACACATAGCCAAAGGAGAATAAGGAAAATATACTATTTTAAGAACTTGTTACATACGTAAACTACAATGTTATTTTTGAAGGGTAGACTAGGATAAGTTAAATGTGTACACTATAAGCAACCACTAAATAACCCGTTAGTCAAAGAAGAAATTAAAAGAGAAATTAGAAAGTATGTACAGTTGATTAAAATTAAAACAACATTCCAACATCTGTAGATTGCCACTAAAGAAATACTTAGAGAAACATTTGTAATACTAAATATTTATATTAAAAAAGAGGAAATGTATCAAGTAATGACCTAGTTGCCACCTTAAGAAACCAGAAAAAGAAGAATAAATGAAAAACAAAATAAGTAGAAGAAAATAAATACTAAATATCAAAGTGGAAATGAGTTAAATAAAAAACAAAATGACAGAGAAAAACCAATGAAATCTAAAGCTGCTGTTTGAGAAGATCAATGTGACTGATAAATTTCTAGCCAGCTGATCATGAAAAAAATAAAGAAGACACAAATTTCAAAAATTAGTACTGAGAGAAATGACATTTCTACAGATTACACGTTAAAAGGATAATAAGAAAATATTATGAACACCTCTATTCCCCTAAATTTGACAAATTAGATGAACTGGACAAATTAGTTAAAAAACTTGAACTACCAGACCTTGCTCAAAAAATACGAATAGCCCTATATCTATTATAAAAATTAAATTTGTAATTAAAATCCTTGCCCCACAAAAAACAAACTAATAATCAATAATCACTCCAGGACCAGATGTCTTCACTGATGAATTCTGCCAGACATTTTAAGAGAAAATAATACTAATACTATACAAACTCTTACAGTAAGTTGAAGATGAGGGAACATTTCCTGATATATTCTATGAGATCAACATTGCCCTAATATCAACATCAGAAAAGACATTAAAAAAGAAAGCTGTAGGCCAGCAGCCCTAATCAATATGTATAAAAAATCTTAAAATTTTAATCATATTCAACAATGCATTAAAAAGATAGTATATTTTGACACAATAGAGTTTATTCTAGGAATATAATGATGGTTTAACATTCAAAGGTCAACCCATATAATTCACCATATCAATAGGACAATAAGAAAATACATATAATCATATCAATAGAT
Organism: Colobus angolensis palliatus; assembly: GCF_000951035.1. Taxonomy (NCBI): domain Eukaryota; kingdom Metazoa; phylum Chordata; class Mammalia; order Primates; family Cercopithecidae; genus Colobus; species Colobus angolensis. The sequence goes on along the minus strand of NW_012112808.1, from coordinate 856,214 downwards.
GCATAAAAGCATTTGACAAAATCCAACACCAATACCAGATTAAGGAAAATAGCAAACTTGGAATAATAGGCACATTTTATGTATTTTTTAAAAACAACTTGCACCTAGCATTATACCCAATGGGGAAAGACTGAAAGCTTTACCCCTAAGATTAGGAACAAGGCAAGGATGTCTCCTCACACCACTGCTATTCAGCATTGTATGTGAAGCTCTAGCCATTGTGATAAGGCAATATAAGACACTACAAAAAAGGCAAAAAAAAAAAAAAAAGAAAAAAGAAAGGCATTCATATAAAAGAGGAAGAAGTAAAAACCTAACTATGTAGAAGATGTACATATCCTGTTCAAAAGCTTCTAGGATTAATAAGCTTAGCAGGGTTGCAATTTATGACAGGAATATTTAAAAAATGTATTTCTACATGCTAGCAATAAGCAGTTTAATGTTGAATAAAAACCTTTTTCATTTACCAAAGCATCAAAAATATGTAATATTTAGGGATAAATCCAACAAAAGATATAAGACTTATACACTGAAAACTACAAAGCAATGCTGAGAGAAATTAAAGATCTAAATATATGGAGAGCAACTCAATTTTCCTTAAAATAATCTATAAATTCAATGCAATCTCAATTGACAAACTGATTCCATGTATGCTAAAACTACTGTGCTATTCATATGACATAACATTCCTCTACATGTCAGTTTGGGTTGCTATAACAAATCATAGGTTGGTTGACTTAAACAGCAGACATTTATTTCTCACAGTGCTATAGACTGGGAAGTATAAGATCAAGGTACTGGCAGATTCAGTTCTTGGTGACGGACCTCTTCCTGACTTGCAGGTGGTCACCTTTTCTCTGTGTCCTATGGTAGAGAGGGAAAGCTCTGGTGTCTCTTCCTCTTCTTATAGGAACAGTAATTCTATCATAGGGCTCCACCCTCATGACATCATCTTAACCTAATTACCTGACAAAGACTCTCCAATCCTAATCTAATCACATTTGGGATTAGGGCTTCAACACATGAATTCTGGGGAAATACAAACATTCAGTCCACTCCCCTCACATATGGTAAGCAATAATGAGACTAAGCCATTGATATAAAACTTTAAGAAATTATACTGACGCCAAAATGTCAGCAGGAATTAAGAAGAAAGAGGAATTACTTCTGTGCTGGTGGAAGAGAGGAGGTGAGGAAGAAAGGGAGGAATGAGGGCTTTGCACAAGATGATCTGAGTCCGAAAGAGCAGATATGATGCATGGCTTACAGCCATGAGGAGAAAGAGATTCCAGGCAAGGAAATAAGGTAAGAAAATGTGAAAAGGAGAAAAAAGAAATACACTAAGGAAGACAGAATATATTCAATTTTCTGGCCCTTGGCATGGCTAAAAGGTAGACAGTGAAAGAAGCTTATAAAATGAAGTGGAGTTAGATCATGAAGGATTTGCATACTAGGTTATTGACTTCAAACATTAATTTGTTTGCTATTCCTCCATTCCTTATGAAAGACATAGAATCCATACCAATATTCATGTTAACATGCTCATTCAGAAGTTTCCTAACTCCTGACCTAAATGTGTTTCACATGTATTGTGAAACCATATCTTAGTTTTGATCAGCTCTCATTTAACAATATTTGATTGAGATACGCTCCTCTAAACTGTAATGATAATCGCTGCCTTATATCTCTCCACTTTCTCGGGTCTAAAAAACTTACTGTTGGGAGGATAAACACATTTTAAGATCTCGACCTGGTTTTACTTAACATATGGTGAGTTTTGATTCAACATGTCAGTGAAGCCTTTGGTATTCTAGAGATCCATGGGTACCAGAGAGTTAGTCTGGACAGCACAGGCTTGAGGTTAGCTATGGAAATGCTTCTGACCCAGAGCTATACTGCAGAGATCTACAAGCAGACACAAATTCATACAGAGGACAGAGTCAGGCATGGATCAGCTTAAGAGGCATGCATCCAAGTTGCCATCAATGTAAGAAACCTAAGGTGGGACTCCACTGGGAGCCACATAATAGAGCTAAGGGACTACAGAGCTTGGGAGGATGAAATTCAGGAACAGATAGTCCAAACAGGCATACACATTATAACAAAATGTAGATTCATTTTGGACTACTATTTAACTCACAGTAAAACCATAAAATATTTCTGATGACTAGAAATTGTATATTTAAGTAACTGTAAAATAATACGTTCACACAATCCTTAAATAATTTTCCATCTTAATTTATATATTTTGAAATCAAGTTTTTAATTATCATATATGACAAGGAAAATTCCAGCTTCTGCATATTAAGTCATTTACAATATTTAAAACCCTCTCAAAGGAAATCAGTGTATTTATCTGCATAATGAATTAGAATAATCTTTTTTTTTTTTTTTTTTTTTGAGACGGAGTCTCGCTCTGTCGCCCAGGCTGGAGTGCAGTGGCCAGATCTCAGCTCACTTGCAAGCTCCGCCTCCCGGGTTTACGCCATTCTCCTGCCTCAGCCTCCCGAGTAGCTGGGACTACAGATGCCCGCCATCTCGCCCGGCTAGTTTTTTGTATTTTTAGTAGAGACGGGGTTTCACCATGTTAGCCATGATGGTCTCGATCTCCTAACCTCGTGATCCGCCTGTCTGGGCCTCCCAAAGTGCTGGGATTACAGGCTTGAGCCACCGCGCCCGGCCCCAGAATCATCTTTTGAAGTCATATAAAGTTTCAGAAAAGTCTAACTGCATATATTTATACATATAAATGACATTATGTAATATGTGAATAAAAGGAATGAAGGAAGGAGGGAAGAAAGGAGGAAGGAAAAAGGAAAGAAGGAAGGGGAGAGAGGACAAAAGGAAACAGTATAAAAATATTTCTATCTGTAAAATTTTGAAGTACATAACAATTCTTCAAATATATCAAGTTCAATTATCTAGTTGAAGGAATCTCAGTTTCCATTTAGAACTTAGAAAGCCTATATGGAGTTGATGAAATATAAAAATGTATTCTATGGGAATAGAATAACAAATGAAATTAAAAGAGAAGTCTCGTGGAGGTTATTTTTACTTTGGAAAAAAAAGAAGTCGCATTCCTAAGGCAGAAAACTTAATTTTTTAAATGACTTCAGCTTTTATTTTAGATTCAGGGAGTAAATATGCAGATTTGTTACATGGGTATATTGCATGATGCTGAGGGTTGGAGTACAAATGTCCCATCACCCAGGTAGTGAACACAGTACCTAACAGTAAGCTTCTCAACCCATGTCCACCTCCCTCCTTTCCCCCATCTAGTAGGCCTCAGTGTCTAATGTTGCCATCTTTATGTCCATAAGTACCCAGTGCTTAGCTCCCACTCCACAGGCAATATTTGGTTTTCTGTTCAGGGTTAATTTGCTTAAGATAGTGGCCTCCAGCTGCATCCATGTTGCTACAATATACACAGCTCTCTTATAGAAGGTTAAATTTTTTTAATTTTTATTTTAAGTTCAGGGATACATGTACAGGTTTGTTACATAACTAAACTTGTGTCACGGAAGTTTGTTGTACAGATTATTTCATCACCCAAGTATTAAGCTTAGTGCCCATTAGTTATTTTTTCTGATGGTCTCTCTTTTTTCACCTTCCATCTTCTGACTAGCCCCAGTGTGTGTTGTTCCCCTCTGTGTATCTACTTGTTCTCATCATTTAGTTCCCACTTATAAGTGAGAACGTGAGGTATTTGGTTTTCTGTTCCTGTGTCAGTTTGCTAAGGATAATGGCCTCCAGCTCCATCCATATCCCTGCAAAGGACATGATCTTGTTCCTTTTATGGCTGCATAGTATTCCATGATGTAACATACCACATTTTCTTTATCCAGTCTATCATTGATGGGCATTTAGATTGATTCCATGTCTTTGTTATTGTGACTAGTGCTGTAATGAACATACATGTGCATGTTATCTTTATAATAGAACAACTGATATATTGGGGAGTAGGTAACCAGTAATGGGATTGCTAGGTCAAATGGCATTTCTGTCTTTAGGTCTTTTAAAAATCGTCACACTGTCTTCCACGATGTTTGAACTAATTTACGCTCCCACCAACAGTAGGTAAGTGCCCCTTTTTCTCCACAACCTCGGCAGCATCTGTTGTTTTCTGACTTTTAATAATAGCCATTCTGACTGGTGTGAGATGGTATCTCATTGTGGTTTTGATTTGTATTTCTTGAATGATCAGTGGTGTTGAGCTTTTTTAAATATGATTGTTGGTTGCATGTATGTCTTCTTTTGAAAAGTGTCTATTCATGTCCTTTGCCCACGTTTTAATCGGGTTGTCTGTTTGTTTCTTGTACATTTAAGTTCTTTAATCCATCTTGAGTTAATTTTTGTCTATGGTATAAGTAAGGGGTCCAGTTTTAATCTTCTGTATATGGCTAGTCAGTTATCCCGGCACCATTTGTTGAACATGGAATTCTTTCCCCTTGTCTGTTTCTGTCAGGCTGTAGAAGATCAGATAGTTATAGGTGTGTGGTCTTATCTCTGGGTTCTCTGTTCCATTCCATTAGCTCATGTGTCTGTTTTTGTGACAGTACTGTGCTGTTTTGGTTACTGTAGCACTGTAATACAGTTTGAAGTCAGGTAGCATGATGCCTCCAGCTTTGTTCTATTTGCTTAGGATTGCCTTGGCTACCTGGCTCTTTTTTGGTTTCAAATACATTTAATTTTTTTTTTCTAGTTCTGTGAAGAATGTCAATAGTAGTTTAACAGAAATGGCATTGAATCTACAAATTGCTTTGGGCAGGATGGACTTTTTTGTACTGATTCTTCCTATCCATGAGAATGGACTGTTCTCCCATTTGTTCATGTCATCTCTGATTTCTTTGAGCAGCGGTTTATAGTTCTCCTTGTAGAGATCTTTCACCTCCCTAGTTGGCTATATTCCTAGAATTTTATTCTTTTTGTGGCAATTGTAAATGGGAGTTTCTTCCTTATTTGGCTCTCAGTTTGACTGCTGTTGTTGTATGGGAATGTTAGTAATTTTTGCACATTCATTTTGTATCCTCAGACTTTGTTGAAGTTGTTTATCAGCTTAAGAAGCTTTTGGGCTAAGACTATGATGCTTTCAAGATAGAAGATCGTGTTGTCTGCAAACAGGGGTAGTTTGACTTCTTCTCTTCCTATTTGGGTGCCCTTTCTTTCTCTTGCCTGATTGCCCTGGCCAGGACTTCCAATACTATGTTGGATAGAAGTGGTGAAAGAGGGCATCCTTGTCTTGTGCCAGTTTTCAAGGGGAATGCTTCCAGCTTTTGCCCATTCAGTATGATGCTGGCTGTAGGTTTGTCATATATGGCTCTTATTATTTTGAGGTATGCTGATGGTTAAAATTTAACACTAATAGACTGTACATGGTGACATTTGCCATTGAGAGAAATATAAGCAAATGTAAAAATGCAGTATTAACTGTAGTGTATACTGTACTATTATCATAATTTCATAGCCAGCTCCTGTTGCCATTGTAGTGAGCTCAAATGTTGCAAGTATCTTCTTAAAACATGGTGTGGCCAATCATCTTGATGTGAACAGTTTATCACTCCCATAATTTGCACATCATGGTAAAAGTGATCTCTCTCGTGCCACTGCACTCCAGCCTGGGCAATTGATGCAGACTCTATGTCTTCTTCTTCTTCTTCTTTTTTTTTTTTTTTCTGAGATGGAGTTTCTCTGTCGCCCAGGCTGGAGTGCAGTGGTGCGATCTCAGCTCACTGCAACCTCCGCCTGCCGGATTGAAGCAGTTCTCCTGCCGCAGCCTCCCGAGTAGCTGGGATTACAGGCACGCACCACCATGCCCGGGTAATTTCTTGCATTTTTAGTAGAGATGAGGTTTCACCTGTTGGCTAGGCTGGTCTCTACTTCTTCAGAAAAAAAAAAAAAAAAAAAATTGGCCGATGGCCAGGCGCGGTGGCTCACGCCTGTAATCCCAGGACTTCGAGAGGCCGAGGCAGGCAGATCACCTGAGGTCAGGAGTCCAAGACCAGCTTGGCCAGCACGGTTAAACCCCGTCTCTACTAAAAATACAAAAAAGTTAGCTGGATATGGTAGAGGGCGCCTGTAATCCTAGCTACTCGGGGGCTGAGGCAGGAGAATGGCTTGAACACAGAAGGCAGAGATTGCAGAGGGCCGAGATCGCACCACTGCACTCTAGCCTGGGCAATAGAATGAGACTCTATCTCAAAAATGAAAAAAAAAAAGTGCTCTCTCTCTCTCTCTCTCTCTTTCTCTCTGTCTCAGTTCTTATGTGTTTTTCACTGTGTTTAGTGTGATACCATAAATCTTGAATAACCACCATGGGACCCATACAAAATGCCACTAGTGATGCCGGAAGTCCTTGCAAGAAGCAGAGAAGTCACAACATTTCAAAAAAAAAAAAAAAATAGAATTGCTAGATGTGTGCCATAGATTGAGGTCTGTGGCTGCAGATGGCCTGCTATTTCTGACAGACAATTCACTTTGCGAAAAGACAACGTAAACTTATGGAATGGACAAATACAGTACCAGCATTGTAAACGTATTTTCTCTTCCTCATGATTTTCTTTGTGATATTTTGTTTCACTTACTTTATTGCAACGATACAGTATATAACACATATAACATACAAATATGTGTTAATCAACTGTTTACGGTATCGGTAATGCTTCTGGTCAACAGTAGACTATTAATAAAGTTTTGGAAAATCAAGTCATATATGAATTTTTGACTGTGTGGGGTGACATCAGAGTCCCAACTACCACATTATTCAAAGAGTCAACTGTACTTAAAATTCCAAATTAATTAAAACTGCTTACATAAAAGTCACCTATAAAAAAAAAAGTAGAAAGAAATTTTAAAATGGACCAAAGGGAAAAAAGGAAAATAGAATGATGTCACAGATGATGGTTGAATAGGAAGCTCCAGGAATTGATGTCTTCATTGAAATCACTTGAGGTGGCAAGAACGGTCAGAATAAACTACAGTATTTCAGAGTCTGAAGTCTGGTTAGACACTTGCAACATGAGGAGAGTGTAAAAGGAAAAAGAGGCCTGGCAAATTTCAATGAATTTTGGCATTTAACAAAGCAGCTACCATCCTCTAGCCCCAGCTCCAAGTTGGCAGCCATAGGGAGATAAGACCATGTCCTTGGTACGGCTTGTTGGTGCCAGAGTGGACAATCAGGACATTGTCCTCCAACAACTGTGCTTGTGTGTTTTGATATGCTTGGCTGTTCACTGAGAAACCGGCACAGAAGCACAGAGGCTAGTCATTGTTTCACCCTATTGAGCTAAAGCAGCTATCAAAGGAACTTAAAAAGATAGACACTTTTTTCTATTTTCTAATTGGATCCAGGCATTCAAGGAGTTCTCTGTAAGATCACTGACTGCAAAAATAATGGAACAGAGACTTCAGTGACCACACATGACAAAGAATATAGTTTTGAAAAAAAAATAGAGAAAAGTTGCTAAACAAATGGACAACTGCAGCTTTCATCAAGTTAACAACAGTAATCTCTGGACAGGGGGAAAAATTTCCACACATACTATATTACGATATTCAAAATGTCCAGTTTTCAACAAAAAATTACAAAGCATACAAAGAAACAGAAAAGTAGGGCTCATTCATACTGTTTTACAGGTAAAAGAGAAACTACTCCTGAGGAGGTCTAGGCTTGAACATACTATAAAAAGACTTTAAATTAATTGTCTTATGTTGAAAAAGCTGAAGAAAACTATGGACAAAAAAGAAATTCAGGAGAATGATGTATGAATAAGCAGAGAACATCAACAAGGAGATATGCCTGCTGTTAGATTCATGTCCTTAAAGCATAATTTTGATCATATCACTAGTGTTCTCCAGTTTCTATCCTCAACCCTATTTTTGCATCACACACTCCTGGTGATGTCATGCAAGGCCATAGCCTCATGCAGTTTCTGTCTCTGGTACTGGCCTCTCTACATCTGAAGCAAAGGAGACGGAGAAAAGCCATCTATATTAGGCTGTTCTTGCATTGCTACAAAGAAACACCTGATACTGGGTAATTCATAATGAAGAGATATTTAACTGATTCATGTTTCTGCAGGCTGTTCAGGAAGCATGATGCTGACCATCTGTTTGGCTCCTCATGAGACCTCAGGAAGCTTATAATCTTGGCAGAAGGCAAAAGGGGAGCTGGCATGTCACATGCAAAAGCAGGGGCAAGCAAGAGAGAGAGAGAGAGAAAAGAGAGACAAAAGAGGTGCCACATACTTTTAAATGATTAGATGTCCTGTGAATTCAGAGCAGTGAGGGCTCACTTTTGACTAAGGGGATGGCCCAAGCCATTTAGGAGTGATCTGCCCCCATATTCCAAATACGTCCCACCATGTCCCATCTCCAAGACTGGGGATTACATTTTAACATGATATTTGGGTGAGGACAAATATCCAAACTATATTGCCGTCAGAGAAGAGAAAGCAGAATCTGTGGGTAGAGTATGGCAGAATGCAATAGAGAGAAAACTATCATCACCACAGTAGTATTTTAGAAAACCGTGAATTCTACAAGATAGATTTTTATAGACAGCTACTGTGCATCATAGCTGTACATAAAGTCAGACAGATGAGAGTTTCCATCATTAAACCACCACTTCCTAAAAATATGTTCTTGGGTGAGTCTCTTTATTGTCTTCATGTCCTCATTTAGTAAATGAAGATAAAAACAGTATACTACATCAAGGTTATGAGGAAAACTAAATAATATATGGCATTAAATGCATTTAACAAAGGGCCTCATACATATTAGGTATCTAACAAAAATACGCTGTATTTGCTCATATAGCAGGCCTTCAATAATGTACATGCCTTCAATAAATTTGCATGAAAGAATAAGTAAATGATACATGTTCTTTAATGCTAAAAATATGCAAGTAATACAATCATTAGTGGAAGATCCACACACCTTTACAAGTCATTTGTAATATGCAGTTGTTATCTGAGCATGAATATATATGTCAGTGTTTTTAAATCACTTGAAATTTATAAAGGGTGGAATTTCAAATTGACCCCTGAAAAGTAACATATCATGATTTAGCATTTCAATAAGCTAATTTAGCAAATATCATTTTAAAAGACAACAAATATGTCCCAGCAAGAGGTCAACATGGAAAAGAAACACTTGCACTTAAAAATTGGCTTCTGCAAGTAAGAGGCCACCCACTGCCCTTGATTGTTTTGGAAATCCATTAAAATCAGTTAAGGAAACAGATACTAAAACTTTCAAGTCCTTTTATGTTTACTTTCTTCAAGTAAAAAATGCTATCTTTGACATGTAGACTTTAAAGGGTTATATTACTAAGGATTAAACTGGTCCATTAATGGAATAGGATAGCCTGACGCTGATACTCATTTTAAATTTGTGAAATGATAAATGTAATTTTTGTGACCCATTTTAAACTGTGAATCACAACAGAGTTAATGGAAGTTAATGTAAACAACACTGAAACAATAAAACTGTAATTTGATAAAGGTGTAGGCATCTACATTTCAATAAAAATGTATATAACATGTGTAACTAAAATAATAGTGTATCATTTTACTCCTAAAGCTTTATTCAAGTGATTGTTCTATCTATGTTTCCATAAGGGAAAAAAATCACGTTAGAATACACTTTGCCTGAAAGAACTTTTTCTCCACTGATTATTAAAATGAGATATCATACTGTTAGCTGAGTGTATTTACAATGAAAAGTTTTCATTTTAACTTGTCACCAATTTGATGGCTTCTATAAATCCTTCGGCATGAGTTTTAACAATCCCTGATTTCTTTTTGGCACCTTTGAACAGAGCAGAGGGGTAGGATTACATAAAGCACCCTTTTATGTTTCTTCTGTCCTCTTACCTGCATTCCTGATTTATAATTACTATGAAAACAGGTTTCTTGGCAGGGAAAGAACTCTTAAGGATTTCAGAAAAGAACTGCTAAAGAATTCCAAGCACTCTAAAGTATATCAGATGGAAACTCTGAAACTGGAATAAGATGCTGTTTAATTTCACTTAGCAAAAATTATCACAGTTGTTATAAGAGTTACAATAAACCCAATTGCACAAGAATTACTAGTATGTAAAATAAACATTGTATATTGGGCTTGTAGCTTCATAATTTAAAAATCTTTCAGGCTGTACTCCAACGCATTTGCTTGTTTTGTACAGATTACATCCACTTGCTCAGACTCCATTTACACTTGGCAGATGGTCACATCACTCATGACATTTCCTGTTTAGTTCCATATTTTAAAATCAACTGTGTGGAATGTAGATTGGCAATAGCCTTCTCTCCAATAAATATCTACACCAGAGGACATCAAAAACCTTTCTTCTTTCAGATGGAAACAAAATATTTGTATTTATATTAACACAACTTTAGTTATTTCCTTTCTTAGTGCTAGTTATAGCTGGTGCCAGATATAAAATTTTAAAAGCCTTGATTTTCCAAAGTTTTCTTAAAAACTTTTTTCCCCAATCTTAGTCAAGTGAAGGCAAACTTTAGACTAATAATTTCAAATGATACCACATTTTTCGGTTCCATAAGAATCAAAAACTCATTTCCCAATCGCTGTCTTCTCTAATAAAATGTCCTTGATCTGAATATCTCAGATTTTACGAATTTGAATCCTACAAGTATCAACTAGACTGTACTCATCAGAGTTAAGTAATGTGAGAAATACGACGAATTTATTTTACTTTACCAGAGCATTTTGGCATTTTAAGCATCCTCTTAATGTGAGACTAGGTTTACAAGAAGCATATGCAAACTAGTAAATAAAGCATTTAAATGATCAAAGCTTAAGAAATGAATGGTTAATATAAGCACAAATTGAAAATTATAAGAGATTTGTATTTATATTTCCAAACACTAGTAACATATTGTTATAAAACCCTGGTAAATGATTTAATGGAAATATCACATAAATTATTCTATTAAATACAAGCATAATAAAGGAGAAACTGACCTTAATTGAACTTAATGAAAAATTGGTTTTTATTTCTAACAATAACCTCATTTTATCTCATTAAAAGTCAGCTTAATTGAAGGATCTACCTCTATAGCTGATAAAGTTTCTGAAGTGTTTAGAAAAGACAAAGTCAACACAATTTCTCTAACCAACATCAATTTGCTAATTACAAGTTGTAATATTTCATGAACATTGTATTTAAATGCACTGTTATGATAAATCACGCAAACTGATTTACATAGCCAACCATGTCATTCTAGAACCCGATACACATAAAGTCTTTCGATCCCTTTGGCATAAATGGCTGGCATCATCAGTCCTCTATTTTACAGATGGCTAATCTCTGAAATTGAGTCCAAGTGCCTAGGGCAACTTAACATCAAAGAGAGAAGTCAAAATTTGAATATTTCCAAACTCTACATTATTATTTTATTCACAACTTCAGTTTTCACAAAGGAACAAGAGGCACAAGTTTTTGTTTGTTTGTTTACTATTTGCTTCCTATTGTCACGGAGTTACAAAAAAAAAAATAGTTATGACAAATTACCGCTCTAAAAATTTGCAGTCTGGGGCAGCAGAGATGTAAAGATTGCTTCTGTAGAACAACAAGTGCAGGAACTATATGTGGACTTCCATGGTGGTCCCTTCAACTGGTACTTAGCTGTTTGTTTTTAAATTAAGAAAGCAAGAATGCATTTTTAATCCCGGACTTACAAGAAAAATGTGTGGCTTTTCCCTCCAATTCTTACATCCTCTTGAAGAATGCATCAATTTTTTGTTTGAGACTTAGCGTTAGGGCAGTGTTCCTGAAAGTGTGGTGCATTGGTTTCCAGTGGTTTCTGAGGTGATTTTTGGTAGTAAACATACGTACATTTTTAATTTTATTTGTTATATATTTATTTGGAAAACATTGTTTTTTTCTTTTATGACAGCTAAATTCAATGTTTTTAAGCAAGGTAACAAATATAGCACTACATGAATGATCATAAGGATGACTCAGTTATGATAAAAGTTATGAAGGTGGTTCAAGAATAACTGAAGTCAGGAAATTTCTCAGGCTGCCTTTTTGAAAACAGAATACTTGACAAATCTGTAGGTCACCCCTACAAAAGAATTCAGATTAACCTATGTATTTATTTATTTACTTTTTTTTTTTTTTTGGGATGGAGTTTTGCTCTGTTGCCCAGGCTGGAGTGCAATGGCTTGATCTCGGCTCACTGCAACCTCCGCCACCTGGGTTCAAGTGATTCTCCTGCCTCAGCCTCTGGAGTAGCTGAGAGTACAGGCATGCACCACCATGCCCTACTAATTTTGTATTTTTAGTAGAGACGGGGTTTCCCCATGTTGGTCAGGCTGGTCTCAAACTCCCGACCTCAGGTGATCCACCTGCCTCGGCCTCCCAAAGTGCTGGGATTTCAGGTGTGAGCCACCAAGCCTGGCCCAGATTAACCTTTTAAAAAATCAATCCCATTATAGTATATGTGGTACCAAAACAAACAAAGCAGTATCCTTTTTATTGCCCAAATTTGATTGTGGAAACCTCATGACCATGTTCTTCAGAGCCAGGACCTCAAAAACCTATTTGTTCATGAAACTATATGACTGAGACAAGTGTCTCTCTTATCTGTCTTTGTTCCTCTCCTCTTGTGAGTGTGAATTCAACAACTAGACTTCATGCCAGTCAAGGTAGAGAGGAGTAGGCAAGGGAGTAGGAGGGCTGAATGTAGAATTTTTTCTTTTTACTGAAGAAAATCTTAGTGTTGGGTTTTGGTATAAACATAATAGAGACAAAGAATCTGTTCTTAGATGAAGGGACAAGCACACATATTCCTCATGCAACACATTCATATAGGAAATACCACTCACACTGCTATTTTTTACTGCTACTACTATCTTCCTTCTTATAATGTGCATTGTTTATTGCAAGTGATAAATAATGTTAGTATAAAGTTCTTCCCAATAGATGTAGCTTTACTCCACAAAGATTTACCTGACCACAACTATTCTTTCATAACAATTAAAACAAAGATCATAACAAAGATCACTAAACTCTATAAGAACTACTTTAACACAGGACCTATCATATTTTCATTGGAAATTTTTTTCTTGGTGTATTTCAAAAATAAAAATCCAGGTCAACAACCACTCTTTTGAAATCCTTAGGGCAAAATGTGTTTTAAGATTTAGAATCACTTCAGTTTAATAAGGCAAATAGACCAAAACATGGTTTACATACAATATATAATATCCATTGCAAGGTCTCAGATAGCTTAGTCTATTCAAATATATGAATAGTTCTACTGTAAAAGATATGAATATTCGTATTAGGTAAGATTTTTTTAAAAGGCCAAATAGCCTTATATCAATCCAGATCAGTCTGTGTTCCAAAAAGCTTCTGGTCAGGACAGGTTTTCATTTTGGATTAGGGAATTGTGGCTAAGAAAGCATAGACTTGTACTTGCAGAGTTATAAATCAGGAGATGAACTATTAGCTAATAGCTTGCAAAGAAATCTTTCTAAGGTGATAGCCACTATGTGAATACAATCTAAAAGAGAAAATACAAGACTGGACAAATAAATACTGAATACCGATAAGTACAAAACCATAACATAGTAAATTTTAAAAGGATCCTGAATAGTGAAAACAATTCTGAAAAGAACACGGTTGGAGTACTCACACTTCCTGATTTCAATACCTACTATAAAGGTTCAATAATTAAAGCAGTATAATAGAGACATAAGGACAGACACATAGACAAATGAAACAGATTGAGAGTCTGGAAAATAAACCTATACATCTATGGTCAATTGGATTTTGGCAAGAGTATGAAGAGACCAGTCACTAGAGAAAAAATGGTTTCTTCCACCAACGGCACTGAGACAAGTAAATTTCCACAAGTAAAAGAATTAAGTTGGATTCCCACTTCATACTAATATTAACTCCAAATGGATCAACAACTTAAATATAAGACATTAAACTACAAAACTCTTAGAAGAAAACATAAGGGAAAATCTTCTTGATCTTGGATTTGGCAATTGAGTACTAGATAGGATAACAAAAGTACACACACAAAAAAGAAAAAATAGACAAGTTGGATATCATCAAAATTAAAAACTCTGTGTACCAAAAGACACTCTCAAGAGAGTGAAAAAACAACCTATTAAATGGGAAAAATGTTTACAAATCATATATCACATAAGTGTTAAATATCCAGAACTCTGCCAGCTAAAAAATGGGCAAAAGGTTTGAATAGACTTCTCTCCAAAGAAGACAGACAAACAGCAAATAAGCACATGAAGTGATGCTCAATATCATTAATCATTCGGGAAATACCAATCAAAACCACAATGGGATATCACTTCATACCTACTAGCATGGCTAAAGCCAAACGCAGAAGAAAAGTGCTGGTGAAGACATGGAAAAATCTGAGCCCTCATACATTGATGGTGGGAATGTAAATGGTGCAGCCACTATAGAAAACATAATGGTTTTTAAAGCAGTTCCTTAAAAACTAAACATAGAACTACCATATCACCCAGCAATTCCACTTCCAGGTATAGATCCAAAAGAATTGAAAGTAGATACTTGTACAACAAAGTGTGTTGCCACATTATTCATCATAGCCAAAAGGTAGAAACAATCCAAGTGACTATCAACAGATGAATAAGTAAAATATGGCATATAAATATAATAGAATATCATTCAGTCTTAAAAAGGGGTGAAATTTTGATACAGGGTACAACATTGATAAACTTTAAAAGCATTATGCTAAGCAAAATGAGCCAGGCACAAAAGAATGAATATTGTATGATCCTGCTTGAATGAGTAGGATCATGATGACTTCTAGGTATAGAATAGGCAAATTCAGACACAGAAAGTAGGTGAGAGATTAACACGGGCTGAGGGTAAGGTAGAAACAGGGAATTATTGTTTACTCATTACAGAGTCTCTATTTGTGCTAATAAAATATGTTTGAATAGGTATTAGTGATGGTTACACAACATCGTGAAAGTATTTATTGTCACTGAGTTGCATACTTAAAAATGGTTAAAATAGCTCATTTTATTTATATATTTCTTACAATTAAAAACGTAATTATGTAATGTACAAAATCCCATTGAATTGTATACTTTAAATGGGTGAACTGTATTACATGTAAATTACATCTCAATAAAGCTGTTAAAAATTATGTCGATGAAGAAGTCATAACTGCCAACTGATAACACAGATGGGAAAATTTGTAGCACATCATACAGACGAAAAGCACAGATTCTGGAGTCAATCTTCCTGGATTTAAAATGTTGGCTCCACCTCTTCCTAATTACATGACTCTAAGTTAAGTTATTTAACCTATAATTTTTTTTTCTTTTCTTTTCTAAAATAAGAATAACAGTATCTTCTTCATAGGGTTGTTATGAAGATTCAAAGAGTTAATATCTCTAAAGTACTTAGTCAAGTGCCTGGCACATATGAAGCACTAATGCCAGTCATTATTATTACTGGGAAAAGTGCTTGGAGAAAAGCATCTGAGATTTTAGGGTAGAGTTGGAGGAATCATCCCACTTCTAACCCACTGAAGAACAACAACCTGCTTCATGAGAGGCATGGAATTTGCCTTGAAAAATATTTGTTTTAAATGAAATGGAGCAAATGTATAGTCTAAAAATGGCAATTGTGGGAAAGCTTCTGCAACAAGAATGCTGATGAACTGGAAGGAAGACAATAACCAAATAGATCTAAAAAGAGGAGGACTGACATACTGAAACATAGGAGAAAAAGTAGTTAAGGGCTCCGGCCTCATGGATTACCAAATAAACCACCACAAACTTCTTCATGCTTCTACACAAGGAGTTGTGATATTTAATTACTGTCAGATATGTACTTAACAAATACAATTCTATTTTATTATCTACGGCTGCAGGCCAAATTCTCTGGAAAAGCCTTTGAGATACAGGTTAATCAGAGAGTGCTCTTGGGAGTAAGGGAAGAGAGATTAAGTAGAGAAAAGCTGAGCTGTGATGCAATTGCAGCAGAGGCCTCTGAGCTGGGATGGCCCCTCAGTTATCCTGGACTGAAGCAAGAAGGATGGGCCTTTGTACTCCCTGCATTAACCTGTCATTTTATGTGAGCTACAACTAGGGACAGAAATGGAATTTTAAGTGAGGCAGCGCCCATTAACTGAGGGCAACTCCCAGAGGGCCTAGAAACCATGACAGCCAGTACCCCTTGCAGTTAGGAAATGAGTGCCCTAGTCTTAAAAGAGAATCTGTGTAGTGCACCTTAGCACTCACCATATTAATGGGACCATGTTATTGTCCCCAAAGCAACAGTTGCAGGGCTTGGAAACTTGTTAAAAATGCAAATTCTCAGGTCCCATGCTAAAACTAGTAAATCAGAAACTCTGGAGGTAAGGTCTAGCAATCTGTCTTTTGATAAGCTCTCCAGGTAATTCTGATGCATGCTAAGTTTCAGAACCACTACTACATATGCTATGTAAAATATAAAATGCATGCAAAATTATTTCACTGCAGGTACAGACTGCACTCTTATGAATGCACATCATGGACTGATGTCCAATACCACTGGAAAACAAATAAATTCTATTACTTGGTGCCCCAACTTTTGGTCAATCACAGAGTTGTTGGTTTACAGACTCGAAGGTAACTACTAAGCTCTAGCAATATCTGATATGGTACTTTATGACACAGATCCATGGAAAAGTGGACTAACAACATAATGTTATACTCATTGCAAAAAAAAAATGTCTGTAAGTATAAGAGAACACGCTAAGGGCTATACAAATGTGAATTCAGTAAAGCAAAATGCTAATAGGTGAACAATTCTAGCCAAATCCAACTTAGTTGGCATCTGACTCTCTCCTTGGACTTCTAAAAAGATCTGCAGGTGAAGAAATACCAAGATCAGCTCAGAAAGGAGGCAGGGAGCAGCCTCAAGTCGATTTATCTCTTCTACAGAAGTGGTATTTGTAGCCAAGAGGGATGCACACGGTTGCAAAAAGCTAAGGAAAATCCTCAAGTCTGCATTAATTCTATGTGATAGATAGCAATGAGACAAATTTCAAACAGTGACAGGACAAGGTGGTGAAAAATCTTCATGGATATTGTCACTCTAAGTATTCAATAACACAGGAGTGATGGTGTGGTCTGCAACTCATTAGAGCATCCCAGGAAACCTTCTGAGAAAATGATAAATGAAGTATTGAATGCCCACAAACAGTTTCAAATTTTGATGGTGTTTTCCCTGAGCCTTAGAACTAAGAGTCTTAGCAATAAGAGTACAAGCTACATCTTTCTTTACTATATTGCTCTCTGTTCTTCAAAGCCCTTCAACACACATCTGTAATTTGATGCTCACAAGTACTCTTTGAGATTGGCATGTATTACAGCTGCATTATATAGGTAAAGAAATGGGGCCTGAAAAGGCTCGGAGTGACTTGCTCAAGGTCCCACAGCAAGCTAACTGGAGAGAGTGATATTTATTATTGTTTACTGAATGTCACCTATGTGCCAGGGATTAGGCTAGAAGTTATGCCAATATTTTATAAAATCCTCACAAGAAACTTTTCAAACTGAGTATTAATAGTACTGCCTTTTACAGATAAGAAAACAGATTCAGGAAGGTTAGGTAACTGTCCCAATATCACATGGCTATTATGTGAGAGAACCAGAGCCAAAGGGAAGTATGGTTCCAAAGAGTCAGAGGGTACATTATTATTATTACTATTATTATTATTATTATTTATTTGAGACAGGGTCTCATTCTGTCACCCAGGCTGGAGTGCAGAGGCACAGTCACAGCTCACTGCAGCCTCAATCTCCCAGGCTCAAGGGATCCTCCCACCTCAGCCCTCCAAGAAGCTGGGACTATAGGCACATGCCACCATGCCTGACTAATGTTTTTAAAATTTTTTGTAGAGACGGAGTCTCACTCTGTTGCCCAGGTTGGTCTTGAACTCCAGGGCTCAATGATCCTCCCCTCTCGGCTTCCCAAAGTGCTGGGATTATAGGCATAAACTACCACACCCAGCCCCACAGGGTGTATTCTTTTCACTATATTATTTCAACTGGTCTTGAGTGAGTCTGGGCATTATGCTCAGGTGATTTTAATGTTCTCCGCATGATTTTCATGTGCACCAAGGATTGGAAACTGCGACTAATGTACTACAGTAGCAATATATGTACAATTCTGGTCACAACACTAGCAAAAGTGTAAAGGTATACATTGAAAAAATTTAAATAAAAAGGCATAGGAAGTAGACAAGAAAAGCAGACTTTAAGGAAGAAGAGTAAATAAAATGTAACATCTCCAATTTCACATATTTTTGATAAATAAATATTTAGATATTAAGTATTGGTTGGTTTACCCACCTTAATAATGCATTGGGAGCAAGAACTCTAAAAGCAAGGCATAAGGCAATTTTTACAGAAACAAAAATATTTCAGATTCTGAAAGTCAGAACTCAAACGGATATTTTGTTTGATTACAAAATTTTTCTACATTTAGAATAAAATCATTTTTGTTGCATTTCAGGACACTCCCATGTGTAAACAAACAGTTTCAAAACCAGCATTTCAATGGTGTAGCTTCTTGAAAAGGTAGTTAAATATTGATTTGCCATTCTCCTGGCATAATGACCAAACAGAATACTCCATCAGTTTGTTGAACCAATGTCCCTAAGTGCTGCCAAACAGGTCAGCAATTAATGTCTTTGCTGAGTAGTTGGTTTCCACGATATCTACAAGGCAGTGATTTCCATTGAATTGAACTCAAAACCGGAGACAATCCATTCATTCACATTAAAGGTAGCTTGTTATTTGAAACTCACAGGCAACTGAACTACCAGCTCTTCTCAGACTCCAGGACTTATTTCCTCCTCCCAACTGCCAATCTCTGTTTTACCTAGAAAAGCCTCAGCCCCCCTCTTCTTTGCTATTAAATTCCATAATAACGCCTCCCAGATGCCAAACCTCTTCGTTCTCCCCTTTGTCTACCTTTATAGTATGTGATCAAGAGCAACTGCTCCAGCAAGCTTAAAATCTTACAGCTGCACAAAATACACATGGGAAACAAAACCTTCAGAAACAGGGTATCCTTTAATGTTTAACTTAACCTAAGCCTACTTCTTAAACATATTTCTGTCTACTGGCTGCAAAATTCCATACTGGCAGAGCTTTAAATATATATATTCTATAGTAAAATTCTGATTTTTTTCACTTAAATATATTTTAATAGTAATTGCAATTTCACCTCACTTAATATTTCTGTTTTATTTGTATTTCTGTGATTTTTGATTAAAATTTATCTATAGGGTTTTTTTATTTGTAAAAAATAACATTTGCACTTTTTCTAGAAGTAATGTTCACTGTAAAAATAGTTTCTTTTTTTCTCCTTCCATTCTGATTCAAAAGGGAGGAAACAATTTCCTTTTAGGACAAAAAAAAAATTGAATATACAACCCATCATCTGTATATAGAGTCCTAGGCTATAAAAAAAGGTATTTGGATATAAAATACAAATGGATAATTACCTGCTCTCTAATGTGAGAAAGATTTCCCAAGCACACTTTTCTAAATAATCTGTTTTAAGTGCATACTACCCAAATTGGGAGAAAAGAGATGTGTCATTCATATACACAAAAAGCAAAAACTCCTAATCAAAAAACTTCTTTTTTTCTATCCACTGTCATGGTTAGCCATAAATTAATAGAGGAGTGAGGATACCTATTTATAAATAGGTGGATGATCAATTTGATTATGACAGGTAGACAAACAAAACACAGACATGAAGAAAAGTGTAAATCTGAACTATTTAATATACTTTTCAATACACATCTGATATTATAAATCTAATACCCAACTATTATTGCTGATACCACAGCCCAATATTACAAGTTCTTATAAAAAAACTTTCTATCAGACATCTCCAAAGATATTCTTATTAGCAAGACTGAAGAATACCTTTGCCATATCGAATATGCTCAGCTGTTTACCGCATGGTGAAGTGGTGTTAGAACCACTTAAAGATGTGTCTGACATCATTAATCTATTTGACCTCTGACCTGCAGATCTAAACTGTAACTATGGTGACCAAAGCTTGACCTTACAATGCTGAGAAACTTTAAAGCTTCACAGTATTTTGGGTCACATTGTTAAGCTAGACAAAGGGGTAAAGAAGTAATGTGACAGTTTCCTGGGAATTAAGGTCAACGGGTCATTTGTACTGAGGCTTTTTGTGTATTAAGAAACTAGTTAAATTTTTTGATTTGTAAGAACTTTTTAGAATAGTACCTTGTTAGAAGCTATAAGAAGTGCAAATAAATCAATACATTAAGCTCTAAAGAAGTTGGAGATAAAAGTATAATTAGTGTTGAACATTTGGTAATATAATATTCCTTTCAACAATTTACAGATGTAACATACCCTATTTTCAGGGTCTACACAATCACAAGTAAATAATTTCATCCAAAGATTACCATTTTAACATTAGAGATAAAATAATAAGATGATAAAATGATCTCTTTTTACACAGAACATTCCTAGGAACAAATTCACAGTCATTTAATACATACTAAATAAAAACTGCCTATATACACATGCAATATTTATTTGCAACACTTTATTCTCTAAGGAAAGCCTATAATAAACAAAACAAGGAGCATATATGTAAATGTAGAGTTAGTGTAACACCGTGTAACTGTGGCTACTACTCCTAAATGTGAGCACCTCCTGTATTTAGGTGTACTCTCGCTGCATAATTAATGCAGCACTTCACATAGAAACTGTGAACTTCTATTTTCAAGATTCTCTAATGATGCCAATAATAGGCTAGATTAACCTTTTCCACAAAAAGGCACATTCTGAGGCATTGCTTTAAGGGTATTTATCCTGAAGCCCTGGTGATTTTTATGCTAACTCAATGGAAGCAAATTATTTGGTGTTTATGTGTGTAGGGGCTAGAGTGGGGGCTCTGCAGAAAAATAGTAAACGATGATATCTTCCACATAAGTAAAGCACATTCAAATAGTCTCCCAACCAATTCAATTTTAAAACACACGTTAAAAAAAATACTAGAGACAATTCATAACATTTGCCATTATTTTTGTAAATAATACAACCTATTTTGGTCTAAAAAACCTCTTGAAGTTATAATTCAAATGTGTTATATTTCATCTCATATTTAAAAATAGGAGGGAAATTAAACATATATATTATATATGCCAAATTTTATGAGATATATAATCACATGGAAAAGCAAGGACACTAAATATTTCCTCTGTATTTTTTTTCATTTTGGTAATTTGGAAAGTCTGAGAAAGCAGGGCTGCTGAAAGAGCAACCACCACTTGCTGATTTATTTTCTTATCTTTCACTTATATATCTGTCAAAGAGGGTATACCAGTGATTTTTCTCCCATGTGTCCCTTAGAGACTATAGAGAGTCTTTAGTAGGTTTAAGGAAGTGTTTGGAATGGCAAAATATTTGAAGACTTACAAAAGAAAATCTAAGTGTGGGTCACCATAAATGAATTCTGACAGTATGCCCCAGGGAGGAGAAAGCTTCAAAACAAACCACACTGGGACACACAGTTATAAAGCCATGGTAGAATAAGGTAAGACCAGGAAAGAAGACACAGCAAACAGAACCAATGAAATCTTTTGATCACATCTTTTCCCGCCTGGATATGGACTAGATGAAAACAAATCCAAGGATAGAAACTTTTTTAAAGCCTAAGTAGATAGCCATGTGGAGAAATGCCTAGTGGAACTCTCCAAAAAAAAATAGGAATGTGTTATCAAAAGTCTAGAAGTCTACCATAACTAAGAAATAAAGGAACGGGGAGATGGAAGCCTGACAGCTGGGGGTAATGGTGGGAGGAATTGAATCAGAAAAGCAAAGAAACAATTTAATATATATCCCTTCTCTAATATATTTAGAATACGATCAGTTTTAACCAAGAAAACTGGTTAAATATACCCGTTTTTTTGGTTATGTTTATCCAAAAATATTCCACTAAAAAGACACAAGACACAAAAGACTTTATGTGGACATTTTCTATTAAATCTCCAAACTATATTTTACTCCCATGTTACAGTCGCTATTTCATTTACCAGTCTTGAAACATTCTTAATATTATTCTCTGTATTATTATTTTGATATGCTCACTACAAAATATGATCTGCTAATATTTTATTTAGGATATCTGTATTAATGTTCCTAATTAAGACTTATTTTGCATACATGTAATACATTATATTTTCTAGTAAAATTATTTCAAGTTCATTTATCAGCACAAAATAGGACAGCATGTTGTGGTACTTCAGAGTACAGTGTTCATACAACACACAAGCACTCACTGGAATCTGCTTCTGGACCAAGCCTATGCAGGGCTCAAGAATTATGATGATAAGCAAAATCAGGCAAGGTCCCTGCCCTCATCGAGTTTTCCCCGTGGTCAAGGAAACGGACATTAATCAAATAATCACAAAGAAGTTAAACTGTAAACTATTATGAATGCTGGGAGGAGAGGGATAATGTTATGAGAATATACAGAGGAGTTGGGGGAAGCTAAGGTGATAAGGGAGATCAGAAAAGGCAATCAAGTAATTGATGCCTGAGCTAAAATCTGAAGAATGGGAATCTTTTAACTAGATGAAGAAAGAAAAGAGCAATCATGGAAGACAGAACCTATGCACAAAAGGCTTTCATGGAAGGCAATCTGGCAATGGCTTCTTTAAAACATATCATAAACACAGAAATATCATGTAGATTTTAAAAGTCACTTTATTTAGTTACTTCATTCCTTCACTTGATTTCTAATAATTTTAATAGAGTAAGTGCTCACTATTCAAATATGTAAATTGAGGTCAACCATTAGAAAATAATCTACATTTTAAAATCTCTATTAGTAAGAATAAAAAGGCAGATATTCAAATGGATACAAACAAAATATGATCAAAGTTATTATTTCTTCTGTTTTTTGTTTTTAGAGATGGAGTCTCACTCTGTCACTCAGGGTAGAGTGCAATAGCATGATCATGACTCATTGCAGCTTTGAGCTCCTGGATTCATTCAAGGGATCCTCTATGTCAGCCTCCTGAGTACCTGAGACTACAGGCACACACCACCACATCCTGCTAATTTTTAAAAATTTCTTGTAGAGATGGGGTCTTGTGTTGCCTAAGCTGGTCTCAAACTCCTGGCCTCAAGTGATCCTCCTACCTCAGCCTCCCAAAGAGCTGGGATCACAAGCATGAGCTCAAAGTTACAAAATATAGGAGCAGACATTATAATTAGTACAAGGCATAAAAGGGAAAATAGACTTTTGGTATTGTCTGTCTTATAAAAATAAATCAAATTTTTATACTTAATTTTAATATCCTAAGTCTGTTGTATAAACAATTTCCCACTGAGTTCAAAATATATATAACTGAATTCACTGCTATGAATAATAATTATTTAATTTTTAGGATTTTCATCTGTACATTTACACTATAATGTTTTAATGTGCTACCACTTAGATTGCATTTCTCTACTGAAAATGCAATTGTTTACTTAATAAAGCACAGCGAGACTCTTTAGCAGTTTTCTGAAAAAGAAACTGGTTTTTATCTCCCTTAAAAGGAAATTAAATGGAAAATCCTGCATTTAAATAACACTGAAGTAGTGACACCAATGGATTGGAGCCAGGAAATTCAAAGTTAAAGTTAAAGCTGCCTCTCTATCCTTAAAACAGACTATTGTTCTGCCACCACCTCCAGCCCAGCAAATTTAATTAAAACTGAGTTAAGTGGTTCAGAAAACTCCTTATGGGAATTTCATCCTTTAGATGGCCTTTTATGCTATACTTTCTCTCACTGGTATACAAAGAGTCTATGTAAACTTTTTCTTCTCTTAAAACAAAACAAAACAACAAAAGAAGTTAGGATAAAAGAAATATTTTTATCCTAAATTTTGGTATTCCTAAACCCAAACAAAATTTTGCCCTTAAAGTCGTTTCAGTCTAACTACTTGGACAATTCAGACTGAAGTTTCCAAAAGCTACCTTTTTCTTTTATTTAACTTAAATGCTTTTTTATATTCATTAATGAGAACATGCTTTTTTCTTCCATTAACTGCTTTCTAATTATTAAAAGAGACTATATAACATGGTAATTCAATTATAACTCGTACATTAATACTTTCTCCAAAACTATTCCTTACCTCCTCTGTTTGTAAACTATTGAGCAGCAGTCTAATATTAAAGTTTAAAATCATATTTTCAAAATAGCTGAGATAAATTAATTTCCATTTATCTCTAATAATAAGGTCTTGAAGATTCTATGGTAATTGTTTCTTATTAAGAATATTCAACAAAACAATTTAACTTCACAAAAGTTTATATTTATTCTATTCAAAATTCCTGCCTTTGCCAATAATTCAATTTTATTTTCAGCAGCCAGAATTTTTTAAAACTTGCATAAAGATTATTTCTGAAATTATCTTTTTGCTTTACTAAATCTGAAACTATGTGAAAGAAGATATTTTAACACTAAGTATTTATTAAGTCTACTTTGAATGCATCTTTTCTTATGGAGGTGGTAGATTTCATGAAGTAAAGAGAAGACCTAGAGTACCTATACTCTGAAATAAATATATGCAAATAATTAAATAAGGTAAGAAAGGTAAATAGGAAATAGTATTCGACGGACAGTGCACATTATACCATGTGGATAACAAAAGCCCCAAAAGTGAACTGCAAGTGACATCAGTGAAGATGACAGAGTAGGCAGCTCCAAGAGCTTGTGTTCCCACAGAAATATCCAAAATCAAGCAAAAGTGTCAGGATCAACTTTAACAAAACTCTTGAAAATAGGTGATAGCAACCAAGAAAATGCTGAAACCAAAAAATTAAAAATAAAAGATTAAGGAAACTTAAAAACAGTAAGAAAAGTATGTGATATTTGTATTTGCCCCTGCTCCAACTCTCTCCTTGGCTTGACAGCAGTCTTCAAAACTGCTGGTAGCTTCCCCAGTAGGCAACCCTGGTCCTTGGCTCTAGAGGAAGCAAAGACAATCTTATTCGCAAAGAACTACATTTGCACCCATCAATTCATCATTTATATCAGGTATAACTCCCCAATGCAATCCCTCCCCCCTCCCCCCTCCCCATGGTAGGCCCCAGTGTGTGATGTTCCCCTTCCCGAGTCCAAGTGATCTCATTGTTCAGTTCCCACCTATGAGTGAGAACATGCGGTGTTTGGTTTTCTCTTCTTGTGACAAGTATACATATGTAACAAACCTGCACGTTATGCACATGTACCCTAGAACTTAAAGTATAATAAAAAAAAATAAAATAAAATAAAATAAAAAAAAAAAAAAAAAGAACTACATTTGCTATAACCTGTATGGGAAATCCCTTGGGGAATAATGCAAAGCACCTTACTTTGTTTCTCTAACTGGGGATTCATTCAGAGGAGAAATGCAGCGGAGAGTCCTTGAAAATACTGTAAGGTAAAGAAACAACCCACAGCTACCTAAGACAAAAAGATTATAGTTGGGGCATATAATAGAGCACTCAAAGCTTGGGCAGAGAAGCTGAAGAAAGAGTTTCCTTGGGAAATAGGACATGTATAGCATTCATGTATACTGAAGAATTTTAAAATCCATGCACATGCTCACTAATAAAAACTTATTCTATCAGCTCTAGATGATCTCTAGGATCAACGCAAACAGGAAGTGAAGGCTAAGACAGACCTTCAAAACAGCCTAGCAAAGTGTTGAAGAAGTTTGTCAGCAAAGATCCAATCTGTAAACATTAGGGGAGGTTTTTTGTTTTGTTTTTCTTGATTTTTAAATTTTTTACTTTTTCTTTTGTTTCTTCTCTTTTGTCTTCTGTTATTCAAGTTATTCTCTATCAAGACACTAGCTGAACAAAGGCTAAAGGAAAAGAGACCTCAGAGAACACACATGAAAAAGAATACTACATTAAGAAATTAGTTCAAAAAGTCATTAAACAAATAGCTACATGCTATAGCAAGGGACAAAAGTAAACCCAGAGGAGAAAGAAAAGTCTCATTTCTAGATTTAATACATTATCATATTTTATATGCCCAGTTTTAAACTGAAAAACTATGAAGTGTGCAAGAAACAACGAACTATGTTCCATCAAAAGAAGAAATTAACAAAAACTGTATTTGAGGGAGCATAGACTTCGGACTTAATGAATAAAGACTTTAAATCAACTGTCCTTAAAAAATCAAAGAGCTAAAGGAAATCAGCAACGTGATGTATAAACAAGTAGAGAATATCAATAAAGAGAGAGAAATTATAAAAATCAACTAAAGAGCTATTCTGGAAATACAAGTACAATAACTAACCTGAAAAACTTACCGAAGAATTTCATTGCAGGCAGAAGAAAGAATAAATGAGTTTAAAGATAAATGAATGGAATCAAAGAGATTTGTAGAACACAAGCAAGCACACCAACATATATGTTATGAGAACCCCAGATGGAGAAGAGAAAAGGAAACAGCAGAGAGAATCTGTAAAGATAATGGTTGAGCACTTCCCAAATTTGAAAAATACATAAATGTACACATTCAAAAAGCTCAACAAACTCCAAGAAGAATAACTGTAAAGAGATCTACACCAAGACACATTATAATCAAATGGCTGGAAACCAAGGGCAAAAAAGGAATCTGGAAAGCAGCCAAGGAGAAGCAATTCATCCAACATACAAGGGATCCTCAAGAAGATTAATAGCTGATTCATTATCAAAATCATAGAAAAAGTTAAATAACATTTTTAAAGTACTGCAAAGAACTGTCAACCACGAATTCTATGTTTGGCTAATTGTCCTTCAAAAACCAGGAAACATTAAGACAGTTCCAGAAAAACCAACACAGAAAGCAAAGGAGTTATTCATAAGTAAAATTGACCTGTGAGAAAAGCTAAAGGGAGTCCTTTAGGATTAACCAAAAGGATACTAGGCAGCAACCTGAAGCCATGTGAAGAAATGCAGCGCTCTAGTAAAAGTAACTGCACGATAATATAAAAGCCAGTATTATTGTATTTTTGTTTGTATCTCCTCTTTTTATTTCCTATGGTATTTAAAAGACAGATGCATAAAACAATAATTATAATTTATGTTATCAGATACACGATGTATAAAGATGTAATCTATAGAAACAATAACATGAGGAGAGAACAGTACAGAACTTTGATATCCTATTGAATCTAAGTTGGCATTAATTCAAACTAGGTTGTTATAAATTTAGGATTTTAATTGTTATCCCCATAGAAACTACAAAGAAAAGTCTTTAAAATATACACAAAAGAAAATGGAAAAGGGATCAAAAAAGCGCACATCAAAAAGTTAAACACAAAATATGGCAGTAGAGAAGCAAATGAGGAACAAAAAGCTATAAGACATACAGAAAACAAATAGCAAAATGGCAGAAGCAAACCTTTCCAAATCAGAAATTATTTAAAATGTAAATTAAATGACTCTCCAACAAAAAGTCAGAGATTAGAGAAGCATATATATTTTTAAAACTTGATACAACTATATGCTGTTACAAGAGATTCACTTTAGATCCAAAGACACAAATAGGCTGAAAGTGAAAGAATGAGAAAAAATATTCCATGTAAGTCATATCTAAAAGACACCTGAGGTGAGTATACTAAAATCAGATAAAATAGACTTTCAGTCAAAAATTATTGGCTGGGCGCAGTGGCTCATGCCTGTAATCCCAGAACTTTGGGAGGTCAAGGAGGGCAGATCATGATGTCAGGAGATTGAAACCAATCTGGCCAACATGGTGAAACCCCATCTCTACTAAAATACAAAAAATTGGCCAGGTGTGGGGGTGTGTGCCTGTAGTCCCAGCTACTTGGGAGGCTGAGGCAGGGGAATTGCTTGAACCCAGGGGGCGCAGATTGCAGTGAGCCAAGATTGCGACACTGTCCTCCAGCCTGGCAACAGAGCAAGACTCCGTCTCAAAAAACAAAAAAAGTTACAAGTTACAAAAAGGACAATATATATAGATAAAAGTGTAAATATATAAAGATACAAAAATTATAAACATATATGCACCTAATAATAGAGAACCAAATATATAAAGCAAAGATCGGCCGAATTGCAAGGAAAAGCAAACAATTTACAATAATTGTGGGAGACATCAATGCACTACTTTTAACAATAAATAGAATATTTAGACATAAGATTACTAAGGAAATACAGGCCTTGGACAACACTATAAACAGACTACATCCAACAGATATATATAGGACACTCCATCATCAACAGCAGAATACTTATTCTTCTCAAGTGTACATGGAACATCTACAGGATACACTACATATTAAGCCACTAAACAAGTCATGATAAATTTTAAAAAACTGAAGTCATCCAAAGTATCTTCCTCAACCACAAAAAATGAAGCTAGAGAACAATAACAGAAGAAAAACTGGAATATTCACAAATCCATAAAAATTAAACAACACAATATTAACCAACTATTAAGTCAAAGAAATTACAAGGGAAATTGGAAAATATCCTAAAATAAAATGGAATTACAACATGCTAAAATTCATGGGATACAGCAAAAGCAGTGCTCAGAGGGAAATTAATAGTTATAAAATATATATTATAAAAAAAAAGATCTGAAATCAATAACCTAACTTTACACTTTAAGGAACTAGAAAAAGAACAGAAAACTAAGTGCAGAGCTAACAGAGTGAAGGAAATAATAAAGATTATAGCAGAGATAAATGAAATGGAGATTTGAAAAACAGCAGTTAATGAAACAATTGGTTCTTTGAAAATATCAACAAAATTAACAAACCTTTAGCTAGACTAAGAAAAAAAGGGTAAAAAATACACGAGAATCATAAATGAAAGTGGAAATATTATGTTTTATAACATGAAACATGATAAATACTCTTATACATGAACATTACATAAATATTATATAATTATTTATAATATAAATATGTGTTATTTATGAACATTATTATTTCATTTATTTATTCAACTTTTAATTCTCTAAGCTTTATTTCTCAATCTTAGAGAAATAAAAATGATTATAAGACAATACTATAAATAATTGTGTAACAACAAATTGAATAACATATACAAAATGAACAACATAGACAAAATGAACAAATTCCTAGAAACACAAAAACTGCCAAAACTGACTGAAGAAGAAACAGAAAATCTCAACAGGCCTCTCACAAGTAAACAGATTAAGTCAGTAATCAAAAACCACCCATCAAAGAAAAGCTTACAACTGTGTGGCGTGAAAACATTTAAAAGAATTTAACATTTAGATGAATTAACATCAATCTTTAACAACCTCTTTCAAGAAACAGCAGTGGAAGAAATACTTCCTAACTCATTCTATAAAGCTTGGATTACTCTGAACCAAAGCCAGACAGAACACTATATGAAAACTTCAGACCAATACTGCTCATGACTATAAATGAAAAAAGTTTTCAACAAAATACTACCAGAGTGTCCAGCAGCAGACGAATGAATGGGCAAATTTTAATATGGACATACAAGAGAATGTTCAGCCATAAAAAGGAATGAACTACTGACACATGGTACAATGTGAATGAACTTTGAAAAAGTTATGCTAACTGAAAGAAGCAAAATACAAAAGGTCATATACTGTACAATTCCCATTTGTGTGAAATATCCTGATTGGCAAATTCTTAGAAACAGAAAACAGTTTGGTGGTTTCTGGGAGCTAAGGGAAGGAGAGAAGTGACCAGGGAAAATAGGGAGTAACTGTTTAATGGGTATGCAATTTCCTTTTGAGGTGATGAAAATATTTTGGAAATAGAGGTGGTGGTTGCGTAACACTGTGAATACATACTTAGCTACTAAGTTGTTCACTTTAAATTATTAATTTTATGATATGCAAATTTCACAATAATTTTTAAATTATACAAGTAAATATGGGGACGAAGCACACAAATCATTAAATGATAGACAAAACTAACCCTTTTTAAGATACTACATGATGACTGCAGCTCACTGTAGAATGAGGTTATTACATATTTCTACATCAACAGGAATCTGCCTCCATAAAGTAGAACTTCCACTAACAAACCTATAAGCTTTGCAGTAATTTGTTAAGGAAATCCAAACCAATTTTTCTGTTTGGATTAAGGTGGTCCCTAATGTGGACCTCTTCTTTCTGTGGTATTTCTTACTGTGTTTATGATAAAAAAAAAAAAAAGGAAAAGAATAGCAAACAGGAGTAAGAGAGTAACATTAGCAAGAATTCTAAAAGTAGAAAAGCAACTTTTAGTCACCTGGGAAGCTTTTAAAAAACACTAATACCCATGGCCCAAACCCCTAGAGTTCTGATTTGTGGTAATTAGTACAGGGTGTGACCAAGGCATCTATGTTTTGAAAAGCTCCCCAACGGGATTTTTCTGTGCCACCATGATTGAGACCATCACTAGATTGCAGTGTTCCCTTTATCTGACACATTCCCAACACCTTGTGGTCCTAATCTTATTTTCTAAATAGGAAGAAAGGAAAGAGAATTGGAGAGAATTCACTGAGCCAGTCATATGAAATATGCTATGTCATTTCATCTTCATAACTGATAACACAGGCAGTATATTGAGATGGTCAGAATGGCATGTTTTAGGACCAAAATGCCTTTGTTCATATATCAGCTCTTTCACTTATCAGTGGGGCAAGCTATCTACCCTCTCTACTCCTCTATTTCCACAGCTGTAAAATGAGGAATTATAGTATCTCTCTGTTATGAAAATCCATTGGATTACAATGGTATTTGGCACAAGATAATTGTTCACAATTATTATTATTATATTTACAGATAATAAAAGGAGGCTCAGAAACAGTAATTTGTCTAATGTCACAGTTTTAATAAAATATAGAGTGAGAGTTAGAGCTCCAGTGTATCTGCCTCCAAATCCCAGGTGAACAGGTGGAGCGGAGTGATATGAGTCTTCAGGGCCAATGTTAATTGAACTTCTTTGTGTATATAAATAAACAGGTGTCAGATGGCTCCCACTGGGTCTCAAAAGCCAACTGTTAAGTTTTCAGAAATTTTGTGAGCTGGCTATTAAATAGTCCTTATTAATAATTAAATTATACGTACTTATATGTTTAAAAAATTACATTAAAAACAGGAATAAATACTCAAAAGTCATCACTTCCTAATAATCTTACTATATTTTTCTATTATCTATGCTCTTAAGGTTAATTATATACCCTGTATACATTTACATATCTTTTTTTTCCCCAGAGATTTCAACATCTGGTTTTCATTCACAGGTGTCAATTCATTGCTTTAAGAAGCTTTAATCTCTTGTTAATTCTCTTCCTCCCAAAGGAACTTTTTGTTGTTATTTTTACCTCTAGCCCAAGAGATCAAAGGTTCCCGGGGATGCAAGTTTGATTTGTGTAGGGGTCTGAAATGCACCTAGGTAGAGCAATTAAACCATACTATACAAAGTTAACTTGGGTCTGTGAAATATTTACACAAACGCTTCATTTAAAAGCTGTCTCCATGAAGGCATGAATGGTAGGAATGAGGGCGGAGGGTTCTCTCAGGGAACTCTTGAACTCAAGAAGGTAAAAACTGTCTTGCTCACTGCAAAAGCCCGCTAGCCACCACAGGGCCTGACCTATAAGTGTTACACATACCACACGTGGGAAGCAGCATAGCATACTGACTCCAGCAATCACTAGGTGACCCTGCACCAGCTTCTGGACTTCTGTGCCTCTGTTTTCTCATCTATAAAAGTAGGACAATAAAAGTACCTGTCTGATTTGGTTGGTATCAAGATTAATAAAGTGCTGGGAACAATGATCAGAATGTAGTAAGTTATTATAATTACCATATGATATATTTTGAAGACTAAAAGTCATTATTTGAACCTATAAAAACTCAGATACTCCTGAGTAACATCTTAGAACTTTGTCTTCTGGGAAGGGATTCTATTGAACATTACAGAAGCTGACACCTGGCCTACTGGGCAAACCATCAATACTAAAGCTATAAACATGACCTTTATTAAACAGCTAGAAAAGATTGTGAAATGTGCAGATAAACCAGAGACGTCAATAAATGGAATCTAGAAAGTAAACTTGTGCTGGGCACACACAAAGAAAATTAAAAGGTTAACGTGAGCTATGGGCAAAACAGAAAAAGCCCAAATGTCAGAAAAGTACATTGGGAAGAAGCAAGAATGCTTAGCTACTGAGCCTTTTTCTCCCTATTCCCGTTGGGTGCCAGATCAGCTATTGGCTTGTTTTTGGCCTCCTGTTCACAGCCCTTATGGTTTTTAGACACCTCCCTAGTCCAATGGCCATTCTAACAAAAATGATCTGAGAACCATATCGGGTCACCCTTTCCATCTATTGGAGTGACATGAATTACAGAGACCAAAATCTCTTGGATTTAGGAAGAATGAGGGAAGTACCAGCAGCTCCATTCTTGAAGTTTGAGCTTTTATCTTTAAACATATATCATCTGGTTAGGAGTGAAATTTTAATTCATTAAAGTTTAATTCTGCAAAAATGTATGGGTCATCTATTATGTATCTAGCTCCATGCTAGATTTCAAGACAGAAGCTGAAACCTGAGAAGGCATGGGCAAAACCATCACAGCACGGTCTAGTGAGAAAAATGCAGAGGTAAAGAGGAGTCACAATCTCAGTTTCCTCACATCACAGTGGAAAACTAATCCCTGACAAATATAGAAGGTGGCAGTGAGGGTATGATTTTAAAATAGAAGCAAAAGTATTTTATAAACTTTATAGGATAGGTTAGGGATGGCAAATACTACCTCCTGGAGGCAGTGATCATGACATTTCATCTCATCAAACCTAGATGTGACCCCAGAACATTTAACACAGTCCTCAGAGAGTCACTTTCAATTGCCTTGGCACATAAGTACATAAGTAGATAGTATAAATGAAAGGGATTATTATCACTGAAAACTAAAATTAGAATGAAAACAGCAATCAGACTTCCAAACTCTCTTCAGTATCATTATGGCCTTTGACATCAAGGAAAAGTTAGGAAGCCCTGCTTTTTAGATCCTGACGCGGCAGCTTCTGTCCTTCTGTGAGATACTTTCCTTCAATTGCTTCTTCAAGTCCAAGACAATTGTTATTTAAAAAACAAGTAATTTTTTTTAAGGCAAGAAATGTCTCGAAAGGGAAGGTAGGCAGCAAACTGATACATTTCAAGTTCACTGTTCAACTTTCTCTGCATCTGGAAGTTGAGTCCAATGGGTTTGGAATGTGGGAGACGTCTGACCTGCACTGCTATTTGTAAAAAGAACTTGAGTGAGTCACTTGATCTCTCCTGAGGATATTAACAGCTGCCCTGACAACCTTGCTAGGTTGTTGGGAGAGAGCAAATGAATTATCATGGTTATCAAATCCTGTTGCAAGCTATAAAGTCCTCATTACTGTTAGTTATTGCTATAATCAGGCATCTTTTCTTTTAGAAAAGCATTTCAGGAATGCCTGCTTTTAAAAAATCACATTCTGCAGTTTGTTCCTCTATTTTTCACTACATTTTATTTAATGATACAGGTGTATCAAATGTTTAGCATGGTGCCTGCCATATGATCACACTGAATAGATTTTATTAATTATTATGTATATGTTTATCATGTACAACATCATTCTTTAAAATATATATACATTGTGGAATGGCTAAATTGAGCTAATTAATACATGTATTACCTCACACGTTGATTGTGGGGAGAATACTTAAAATCTATTCTCCTAGTGATTTTCAAGTATACGATAGATTGTTATTTATCTATAGTCACCACACAGTACAATAGATCTCTTGAACTTATTCCTCATTTATAACTGAAATTTTGTACCCCTTGAACCAACCTACCTAGCCCCCAGCCCCACCCCCCACCGCCCTGTGCCCAGTAAGCCACTGGTAACCACAATTCTACTTTCTGCTTTTATGAATTCAACTTTTTAAGATTTCACATATAAGTAAGATCATGTAGTATTTGTCTTTTTGTATCTGGCTTGTTTCATTTAAGATAATGTTCCCCATGTTAATCCATGCTGTTGCAAATGACAGTATTTTCATTTTTTTTCAAAGCAAATAGTATTCTATTGTGTATATATTCCACATTCTCTTTACACTTTCTTTTTTCTTTTTTTTTTTTTTGAGACAGGGTCTCACTTTGTCACCCAGGCTGGAGTGCAGTGGTGCAATCTCAGTTCACTGCAGCGTCAACCTCCCAGGCTCAAGTGATCCTCCCATCTCAGCACCCTGAGTAGCTGAGACTACAGGTGTGTGCCACCTTGTCAGGCTAATTTTTGTAGAGACGGGTTTTACGATGTTGCCCAGGCTGGTCTCAAACTCCTGAACTCAAGCAATCCTGCCCCTTGACCTCCCAAAGTATTGGGATTACAGGCGTGAGCCACCATGCCCAGCCTTCGTTATCCATTTATCCATTGATGAATACTTAGGTTGATTCCATATCTTGGCTATTATGGACAATGAATATGGGAGTGCACATATCCCTTTGACATACTGATTTCATTTCCTTTGGATATAGACCTAGTATTGGGATTGATGGATCATATGGTAGTTCTATTTTTAATATTTTGAGGAATCTCCATACTGTTTTCCATAATGGCTGTATTAATTTACATTCCCACCAAAAATATGCAAGAGTTCACTTTGCTCCTCATCCTCATCAACACTTGTTATCTTTTGTCTGTTTGGTAATATCCACCCTTAATTTTTGCATGTGAACTCTGAAAAAAATCCACTACAGATAATTATTCATGATCTTTCAATCTAGGTGTTTTGTTTGTTTGTTTGTTCATTTTTGAGACAGAGTCTCGCTCTGTCGCCCAGGCTGGAGTGCAGTGGTGCGATCTCGGCTCACTTTGCAACCTCTACCTCCTGGGTTCAAGCGATCCTCCCACCTCAACCTCCCGAGTAGCTGGGACGACAGGCATGCACCACTATGTCTGGCTAATTTTTTAATTTTTTGTAGAGATGAGATCCCATTATGTTGCCCAAGCTGGTCTTGAACTCCTGGGCTCAAGCGATCCTCCCACCTTAGCTTCTTGAAGTGCTGAGATTATAGGCATGAGCCACCATGCCTGGCCTCACTGTAATTTTTTTCAAAAACTTATCTGTGAAGCAATAAAGCACAATAGGTCAAAAGGGCTCAGGCATGGTTTGAAACCTGAGTGCAACTCTGTGTGACCTTGGGCAAGTTTCTTAACTACTTTGTTCTGTAAAAGCAGGACAACAGTGGCCAGGTGCAGTGGCTCACGCCTGTAATCCCAGCACTTTGGGAGGCCAAGGTGGGTGGAATACGAGGTCAAGAGATCAAGACCATCCTGACCAACATGGTAAAATCCTGTCTCTAGTAAAAACACAAAAAATTAGGCAGGTGTGGTGGCAGGCACCAGTAGTCCCAGCTACTAGGGAGGCTGAGGCAGGAGAATCACTTGAACCAGGGAGGCGGAGGTTGCAGTGAGCCAAGATTGTGCCACTGCACTCCTGCCTGGCAACAGAGTGAGACTCTGTCTCAAAAAATAAAAATAAAAAAAAAGCAGGACAATGGTACTACCTACCTCCTAGGGGTGTTAAGAGAATTTCATGAGTTAATATAAGTGTTTAGGATAGAAAACTGGAATATATATGTGTTCAATAAATAAAAATTATAGTGAGCCCCAAATCTACCATTTTATAAACTGTTCCCAAGAATAAATTAATCTAGTTGAGAAGTTGCATTAACTCCTTTGGGTCACCAGAGTGACATTCAATCCACTATTTACTCCTGCCTACTTTATCCTATATATATGTAATAACAATTGCCACTTAAAAGTAAATTAAATTGTTATAAAGTACTATGCCTTTTTGAAACTGACCTTTGACTTCCATATTTCATTCTCTTTTTGCCTCAAACCTTAAATGGTCTTTGCTTTTTAAAATGAACAATTTTCCCATTTGATGGGAAGAAAGGGAAGAAATAAATTACAACTGCAAAGACAAGTTAAATGTTTCAATGGACCAGGCCTTGGCATCTTTCAAAATAAGACATGTTTAATTCAAAGAGATGACTTGGTATGAGATCAGTGGCAGCTCCAAAGTTTTTGGGGGAGGTGGGGCAAAACAGCCTCCTTGGCCAGTTCCTGAAATCTTGAGAGCACTGCCTTATTTGCAAGTTTATTTGCATTAATTGTATCAGTATCAAATGTAGTCAAAAATTTACTGTGTGCCTGTCCGTCTTGACAGATGAACAGAAATTGCTCTCCGTTCAAGTTCACTAGCAGTAAAAGCCAGCAGCTGCTCATCAGTTGTTTGCTACCCAGAGTTCTAAAGAGAAGACAGTGGGAACCACACTTCACAGTTTTACAGGCTGTATTTGGTGTCTAAGGTTTGCTCTGAAGAACCATTACATTTAACATAGAAATATTTGTAAGTACAATCTTTTTTTTCTTTCTTTTCTTTCCTTCTAGAGGTCAATGCTACTAGAAATATGACCAAACCAAGAAAGAAGGAGTGTAATAGATTTTTAAAATTCTACATAGAAATCTTATATTCATAGATTGTAGAATATCTAGATACATTGCAAAAAAAGTTGATCTTTTCATTTAAAACTTTTCATTATAGTAATAAGTTTTCAACATTGAAAAATACAGAAAATATTCAAAAGAAATTAAAAGTCACTCATAATCTGCATTTACTAAAATGTCCTAAGATGGTTCTAATACACAGAATTGAGATTGCTGCTGTTAGTGGATAAGAATGCCAAGCATATTATGTCATCTAATAGGTCAGTAGACTGCTATGGCCAGCTGTATTTCTCAAACATGGCTGAAACAATATTTTCCACCACTCCTACTCTTCTTATAGGGTGCCCAACACTCCTCACATAGACAGGGAAGTGTCTGTGTTTCTGCGTCTTAAATCTGGATGGATTCATGACTATGATGGAAGTAGTACTCCATGAAGTAGTAGGATAAAGAAGTCACTACTGAGGACAGGTTATAAAAATGTGATGCAGCTCTGCCTGTTTCATTCAAGATGCTCAGTTTCCTAATCCAGACATGCTGCCATAGGGAAGCCTGGGCAGTCCATGAAGAAGCCCACTTGGAGAAAATAGAGACCCCCATCACACAGCTCTGGTTGAGCTCCTAGCAGAAGCCAGTGCCAATTTACCAGCCATGTGTGTGAGGTCTCTTGAAAGTAGATCCCCCAGGCCAGGCACGGGGGCTAATACCTGTAATCCCAGCACTTTGGGTGGCCAAGGTGGGTGGATCAGCTGAAGTCAGGAGTTCGAGACCAGCCTGTCCCACATGGTGAAACCCCATCTCTACTAAAAATATAAAAACTAGTCAGGCATGGTGGCTCATGCGTGTAATCCCAGCTACTCGGGAGGATGAGGCAGGAGAATTGCTTGAACCCGGGAGGTGGAGGCTGCAGTGAGCAAAGACTGCACCACTGCACTCCATCCTGAGTGACAGAGCAAGACTCCAATCTCAATAAATAAATAAATAAATAAAATTTTAAAAAATAATAAAAAAAAGAAAGTAGATCCTCCAGCCCCCAGGTGAGCCATCTCAGTTGATGTCCTGTAGAGCAGAGATGAGCTATAACTATTGAGATTTATGGACTAAATAGGTTGTTTGATGTTATTTTAGGGCACCTGTTTTGGGGAAGTTTGTTATGAAGTAATAGACTGCTGATTAAACGACTAATAGTAAGACCTATTAAAATTTACTAAAAGAATAGTAAGAGGTTATTATGTGGGAACACTGTGCTGACAGTTTTAAACATAATAATTCAGTTTATTCTCACAATAACCCCATGGCACAGAGAGTGTTATTATTCCCAATTCATATATGGAAACACTGAAACACACACACACAGATAAAGTAATTTACCCAAAACTTAACTCAGCTCACAAGTGGCAGAACTAGGCTATAAACTAGAAACTCTGGCCACAAAACTAGTGCCCTTCACCATGACACTAAGCAGTCTGGAGTACATTCCACTAAATCAGGATCCAATGGTTACTCCTGAAATCCAGCGGAGTTAGTATCTGCTGCCCCAGGCCCTGCTCGGTCACTTTCTATCGGGAAAGACACACTACCAAATGTACTACTCCCTCCCCAAAGAAATGAGAGACTTCATTTCATGAAAGGGCCCTCTCCACTCCCAACAATCTCAAGGCAGAAATGAAAAGTAGCCAATCTTTACCAGACCTTTTTAATAACAATTTTATTAGTGAAAACAATATATATTTATCATAAAAAATTGGAAAGCTAATTTTTAAAATAGGCATAACAATACTCAGAGATAACCACTGTAAACATTTTGGTGGTTTCTTTCCTTTTTTCCATTTCAAATTTTCTCTTAATATCATTAAAATCCTAAGACATGTAGAGTTTTATATGCTGATTTTCTCACAATCACATAGTATATTTCCGTGTCATCCCA
The DNA here is from genome assembly GCF_000951035.1 of Colobus angolensis palliatus. NCBI lineage: Eukaryota > Metazoa > Chordata > Mammalia > Primates > Cercopithecidae > Colobus > Colobus angolensis. The sequence continues at coordinate 817,729 of NW_012112808.1, read as the reverse complement.
AAAACCTCTGAACACATAAATGGTTACAAAATAATTCTCTCCATAGATATAACTTGATTCTATATTTTATTGATGGATATATGGTTGCTTCCACTTTTTTTTATCTTTTAAATAATTCTACACTGAACATCTTTCTTACAATTTCCTCAGGCTAGCTTCTAGAACAGAAATTACTGAGTTAAAAATGTATGTATTGGTGGGGTCTTTGCAACATATTTCCAGAAAGTTAGCATTTTACACTCCTAGTCACAGTCACAACTCACTCTGTCTTATATTAGTTATCATTTAAAACATTATGTTGTAATTTGATAGGCTACAAGTGGTATCTTTTATGTTAATTTTTTAAATGACCTGTATATGCACTGTTGGGAATGTAAATTAGTTCAGCCACTGTGGAAAGCAGTTTGGAGGTTTCTCAAAGAACTTTGAACTACCCAGCAACCCCATTGTTGGATATATACCTGTAAGAAAACAAATCATTCTACCAGTTTCTATTCTGCATGTTCACAATAGGAAGACATGGAATCAACCTAGGTGCCCGTCACTAGTGGATTTGATAAAGAAAATGTGGCACATGTACACCATGGAATACTGCACAGCCATAAGAAAGAACGAAATCATATCTCTGCAGCAACACAGATGCAGCCAGAGGTCATTATCCTAAGTGAATTAATGTAGGAACAGAAAACCAAATATTGCATGTTCTCACCTAGAAGTGGGAGCTAAACACTATGTACTCATAGGCATAAAGCCAATAGCCATGAACAAAATAAAATGCCTAGGAATACACAGAAACTAGGAACTACTAGAGAAGGGAGGGAGACAGGGGAACAATGGTTGAAAAACTAACTGTTGGGTATCGTGCTCAGTACCTGTGTGATAAGATCATTTGTACCCCGAATCTCAGCATCATTCAATATGCCCATGTAACAAACCTGCACATGTACCCATGAATCTAAAATAAAAGTTGAAAAAGACCCAATTCTACATATATGGGGGAAATGGCAAATGACATCCTAATATCATTATAAAAATAGTTTTGGTCTTGCAGACCCTTTGAAAAAGTCCATTCATCACTTTAAAAACTGCTGGAATAGAGCTAGCAAAGGTTGATATCCACCTAAAATTCAATAAGAAAAGGAACACTTTTTAAAAAAACCTGTATGACTTTGGTATAAAAAATGGTTCTTTGAATAAGACACAAGAAACACAAGTATTTAAGTTATGAAAACATTTTTAATGCAAACAAATGTAAAAACAAAAGCCACTCACTGATGGAAGAAACTTCCAACACAAGTATACATACAAACAATTATTATCCAAAATATGTGAAGAACTGCTACAAATTCATAAGAAAAATGCAAATAACTTAGGAGAATATCAGGCAAAGAACATAACTAAGGTACTACAAAGAAAATAAAATCCTAAGGGTCTATAAATATCTAAAAAGGCATACAACCCAATAGAAACAGAAAAATTCTAAGGAATACAACAACAAAGTGTTGTATTCCTCAAATACTAATAATGGTAATGCAGTAACCACTTTAGAGACAGAGCAGACAGTGCAGATTGCCGACTTGACACCCACTTTCCCCTTCTTCCTTCCTAACGGTATATTTTGTTCAGGTATCTCCTTCCTCCTGATGATATTTTTCAAGAAAAACTAGCCTTGCCCTCCAGCCAATCATCATGGTCTTGTAGACCCTTATAAGTAATCAATTTAGGCATTGGCATGCGATTTAATTTTAGCCAATGAAACATGAAAGAATGTAGCTAACACAAATTTCTAAAGAAAGTTTCTTTGCCCCTCCAAAGAGACATAGAGGAATAAACGCCTCTGGCCATTGTTTTGTCTGCGCCTGACTCCTCGCGACTGTGAGGAAAGCTATTGAGTCAATGAATTACCCAAATCTACAGCAGTTCTACCTCTGGACTTCTTATTATATGAGGTGATAAGTTTCTTTATTTAAGCCACTTTATATTCCATTGTCTGTTACCTGCAGTTAAAAATACCGTAACAGAGAAAGCTTAAAATTTTTGCAATATCTAGTATAGGAAAAAAATAATCATCCCTTAAAACCCTGAAATTCCACTTCTAGATATATTCACCAAGAGAAACTCACACATGTGGAGTAGGAGATAGATAAAAGAATGTTCCTTGCAGTCTTATTTGTACAGGAGACAACTAAATACAGTTTTGCAGTTAATGAATAAATTAATATTAAAATAAGTAATTACGGCTATTAATTATAACAGATGAGTAATTATTAATTCTAACATTTATAATCCCTTTTCTGTTCTTCCTGGAATAAGGCTGCCACTATTATGAGACCAAGGCAACCCACTATAAAGCAACAAGTTGGAAGAAATGGGTCGCTGACTATGTCGAGGACCATACTCACCCTGGACCCCCACTTGGACTTTTAAACAAGTGACAAATCAACAACCATATTGTTTAAGCCACTCGCATTTTGAATTTTTGAAGAGTCACAGCTAACACTAATTTTAAATAGACAAATAAGAAAACATAAACTGGAAAATACCATCAAATTGATGATAGTGGATGCCTATGGATAAGGAAAGAGGTAAGTGGATGAGAGCGGAAAGTAATTAATAATATTTCAACTTTATTATAATATTATATCCCATTTTTAATGAAGAAGCTAAAGCAAAAATATTAAAATGTTAATCTTTGTTAATTCTGGGTGGTGCACTGTTGTTGTATTAGTCTCAGTACTTCCCTGTTTATCTTCTAAACAAAAAAAGAAATGGATCACACGGAAAAAGTTTAGCCAAAAAGGAGAAATTAAGGAACAAGAAAAAGAAGAAAGAAAAAGAAAATGCCCTTTATGTGCTCCTTCTATAAATACAAATTAAATCAATATTAACATACAATGTATCTCCTATTAAGTTAAAGATGAACACTACTCAATGTTACTGAAGAGGCAGAGATTAGGAGGGTGCATATATCCTTTCTTGAGGGCAGTCTTGTAATTACAGTAAATTCATTGAAAGAGTGGCATCTCTATAAACCATAAGTTTTACCTCAAAGAAGTTATCCTAATAAATATATATAATAAGCATAAAGATTTAGTTAGGAGTATTTTTTTCTTTTTTAAATACGGAATGCTTCACGAATTTGTGTGTCATCCTTGTGCAGGGGCCATGCTAATCTTCTCTGCATCGTTCCAATTTTAGTCTATGTGTTGCTGAAGCAAGAGGAGTATTTTTATAATTTGCTCACAATCTTGAAAAACTAGAAAGCACACAAACGCCCAGGTAGAGAGGCTAGTTATGTAGGTCACTGTGCAAAGTCATAAAACAAGTAAGTTAGACACACCAAAAACAAAACAAAAACTATAATATCTCTGAAGAATATTGATGCAAAACCTCAACCAAAATACTAGCAAACTGCATTCAACAACATATTTGAAAAGATCATTCATTATGACAAAGTGGGGTTTATCCCTGGGATGTAAGGATGGTTCAACATATGCAAATCAATTAGTGTGATATATCATATATACAGAACAAAAGACAGAAACTCTGATCATTTCAATTGATGCTGAAAAAACATTCAGTAAAGTTCAACATCCTTTCATGATAAAAACCCTCAAGTAACTGGATATAGAACAAATGAACCTCAACATAACAGCCATATATGATAGACCCACAGCTAGTATCATATTGAATGAGGAAAGCCTTTCCTCTTAGATCTGTGACATGACAAGGATGCCCACTCTCACCACTGTTATTCAACATAGTACTTAAAGTCCTAGCTAGAGCAATAAGACAGGAGAAAGAAATACATGTCATCCAAATTGGAAAGGAAGAAGACAAAGTTTCCTTATTTGCAGATGATATGATCTTATGTTTTGAAAAACATAAATACTCCACCAAGAACTATTAGAACTGATAAACAAATTCAGTAAAGTTGCAGGACACAAAATCAACATGCAAAACTCAGTAGCATTTCTATATGCCAACAGTGAAAAACCTGAAAAGAAAATTTAAAAAGAAATCCCATTTATGATAGCCACAAATAAAATTAAATACCTAGGAATTAACCAAAGAAGTGAAAGATCTGTACAATTAAAAATATAAAACACTGATACAAGAAATTGAAGAGTACATGCAAAAATGGAAAGATATTCCATGTTCATGGAGTGAAATAATCAATATTATTAAAATATCCATACCATCCAGAGCAATCTATAGATTCAATGCAATCTCTATCAAAGCATCAATGACAGTCTTCACAGAAATAAAAAAAAATTATGTGGAACCAAAATGAAAAAGAAACAGAATAGCCAAACTCACCCTGAGCAAAAGAAAAGTACTTGAAGGAACCACATTACCTGACTTCAGATTATACTATGGAACTACAACAACCAAAACAGCATGGTACTGGCATAAATACAGACACATAGCTCAATGGAACAGAATAGAGGACCAAGAAACAAATCCACACACCTACAGTGAACTCATTTTTGACAAAGGTGCCAAGAACACACCTTGGGGAAAAGACAGTCTCTTCAATAATTTGTCCTAGGAAAACTGAATATCCATATGCAGAAGAATTAAACTTGATCCCTCTCTCTCGCCTTACACAAAAATCAAATCAAAATGGATTGGAGATTGAAATTTAAGACCTCAAGCTATGAGGAAACTCATAGGGGAAACTTCAGGACATAGGTCTGGGCAAAGATTTCTTGAGTAAAACCCCACAAGCACAGGCAACCAAAGCAAAAATGGGCAAATGGGATCACATCAAGTTAAAAAGTTTCTGCACAGCAAGGGAAATAATCAACAAAGTGAAGAGACAACCCACAGAAACAGAGAAAATATCTGTAAACTACACATCTGATTAATACATACACAAGGGATTAATAATCAGAATATACATGGAGCTCAAGAACTCTATAGTAAAAAAAAATATTAATCCAACCAAAAAATGGGCAAAACAGTTGAATAGACATTTCTCAAAAGAAGACATACAAATAGCAAACAGGTGTAGGAAAAAATGGTCAACACCACTAATCATCAGGTAAATGCAAAGCAAAACAACAAAGAGATATCATCTCACCCCAGTTAAAATAGCTTTTATCCAAAAGACAGGCAACAACAAATGCTGGCAAGGGTGTGGAGAAAAGGGAACCATTGTACACTGTTGGTGGGAATGTAAATTAGTACAACCACTATGGAGAACAGTTCTGAGGTTCCTCAAAAAACTAAAAATACATCTTTTATATGACCCAGCAATCCCACTGCTGGGTATATACCCAAAAGAAAGGAAATCAATATATTGAAGAAATATTTGCACTCTCATGTTTGTTCCAGAGCTGTTCACAACAACCAAGATTTGGAAGCAACCTAGGAGTTCATCAGCAGATAAATGGATAAAGAAAATATGGTACTTATACACAATGGAGTACTATTCAACCAAAAAAAATTAGAAAGAATAAGATGGCTGGGCACGGTGGCTCATGCCTGTAATCCCAGCACTTTGGGAGGCTGAGGTGGGTGCATCACCTGAGGTCAGGAGTTCGAGACCAGCCTGACCAACATGGTGAAACCCCGTCTCTACTAAAATACAAAAAATTAGCCAGGCATGGTGGCGCATGCCTGTAGTCCCAGTTACTTGCAAAGCTGAGGTAGGAGAATAACACTGCACTCCAGCTTGGGCAACAAGAGTGAAACTCTGTTTCAAAAAAAAAGAATAAGATTCTGCCATTTGCAACAACATGGATGGAACTCGAGGTCATTATATTACATGAAATAAGCCAGGCACAGAAAGACAAACATCACATGTTCTCACTTATTTGTGGGATTTCAAAATCAAAACGATGGAATTCATGTACACAGAGAATAAAATAATGGTTACCAGGGTCTGGCAAGAGTACTCAGGAGGCAGTGGGGAGGTGGGCGGGGATGGTTAATAGGTACAAAAAATCTATACATATATATATATATGTGTGTGTGTGTGTGTATATGCATTTATATATAAAATAAGAATAATACCTCATATTTGATAGAATAGGGTGACTATAGCCAATAATAATTTAACTGTACATTTTAAAATAACTAAAAGAGTATAACTGAACTATAAGACAAAGGAAAAATGCTTGAAGGAATGGGTACCCCATTTTCCATGATGCGATTATTACACATTGCATTATTGTATTAAAATATCTCATGTACCCTGTAAATATATATGCCTAGTATGTATCCACAAAAATTAAAAATAAAATACAAGTTATAAAACATACTATTTTCCTAATTTGTAAAAAAAAAAAAAAAAGTGTGTACACAGGTACAAGTTGTAAATGTTTGAAGGGCTTTATACCACCCAATGTTAATACTGGATAGTGGGAATTCAGATTATTTTTATTTTCCATTTATTTATTTGTTTATTTATTTGGAGACAGGGTCTCATTCTGTTGCCCAGGCTGGAATACAGTGGGGTGACCATGGTCCACTGTAACCTCCACCTCCTAGGCTCAAGTAATCCTCCCACCTCAGCCTCCCAAGTATCTGGGACCACAGGCATGCACCACTATGCCCAGCTAATTCTTGTATTTTTTGTAGAGATGAGGCTTCATCATGTTGCCCAAGCAAGTCTCGAATGCCTAGGCTCAAGTGATCTGCCTGCCTCAGACTCCCAAAGTGCTGTTAATGGAAACAAGTCTGATGGAAATGGACAGTAGTGGTCAATTCATGTCTTATAGTTAAAAAATGCATATATGGTTCCTGATAGTATAATATTCCAAGTCATAAATATTCATTTATTTTTTAATGAATCTGTAAGCATCACATATTAAAGATACTGAGGAGAAAAAATAGAATTAGGGTACATTCCACCAAAAATCATTCCTTGAGATAACAGGAGAACTGGTGGTTTTCCTAAACTGATAAGTGAAGAAATTCATTTTTTTGTCTACTAATAAAAGATGTTGTTAATAAAGGACAAGTCGAGGGAGTAATAAGGTTCAGAAGAGCCAAATGTAAATAGAAATGCCTATTAGGATTCTGGCACATTATTTAGTAGATAATACATCCTGAACTGGTATACCTTCCTTCTTAATATTTTCTTTCATGTACATTCTGATACAAATTACCATGAACCCTTAATGTCACAGAATTTTTATTCCATGTTCTAATAACTATACATTTTTTCTTTTCTTTTTCTTGAGACGGAGTCTTGCTCTGATGCCTAGGGCAGAGAGCAGTGGCGCAATCTTAGCTTACTGCAACCTCCGCCTCCTGGGCTCAAGCGATTCTCCTGCCTCAGCCTCCCAAGTACTACAGGTGTACACGACCACACCCAGCTAATTTTTTGTATTTTTAGTAGAGACAGGGACAGGGTTTCACCATGATGGCCAGGCTGGTCTCAAACTCCTGACCTCAGATGATCCACCTGCCTCAGCCTCCCAAAGTACTGGGATTACAGTTGTGAGCCACCGCACCCAGCTTATACCTATACATTTGTTCTGGTTTCATATCTTGGACGACTCTGTTGCCTCCACTGACATGGCAATGTTGGGCTAGATGTTAACCTGGATACACACCAGAAGTCCCTGAAAGCTGCCCCATATTCCTAATGGATGTGTGGGTGATCTGGCTGGGACATGTTGGCCCCATGTTCTATATCCTTGTTTTAATAGCCAAGGCTTAGTTCTAGCTCTCTTGTCAAGGGTCAGTTTTCGTTCTCCTAAAGGAAATGGTAGAGGAGACCCTTTCTTAGCCAAGGAATTGCATTTTTGAATGCAAAAGAGATAATGACTTGGGAATCCCATGGATTTTCCTGTAAACTTAAAACTGGTAGCTTTTGGAAAGCCTCATCTCTCTTCCCTGGAAGAGCATAAGATGGAAATCAGCAGGATTAGGTCACATTCCAGACTAGTAACACATCTCCATATTTGTGTACCCTTACCATCCTGTACAATCAGATTTTACTATATTTTAGTCTATATTTAGCTGTCCACTACTCTTTTCATGCTATTATCATTATTAAAATACTGGTCTCATTACATCGATATTATTATTTAGTCCTCATCTATGTACTTTCTTCTTCATAACTGGCCTCTATAATTCAGCAATTTCCTCTATCCATCCCCAAAACTCACTACGAATATGGGTGACCTCTCATATGCACATTATGAATGTTCCTAGAGAATTTCCTGTCTTCCTTGCTTGCACTTACCACCATAGTAACCGATAGAGTCCAAAATCTACCTACTAACTAGGACTCTTTTCACCTCAAATTAACATGCTGTTGCTATCTTAGCACCTCTGATTCTCTCCTTACTCTCTCTTCAAAAACTTTTCCTCTTTAGCTGCTTTCAGTCTCATTTCAAATACGTTTTGTAATCTAGAGCACATTGGTTAAATTGTTGCTGACCTTCTCACCCATAGGCCACAAAAGAGTTCCTTTGCCATTCCTTTGAGATAGCTCAAGAAACTATATATCTATGTCATGAGATGGTTTTGTCCAACGTATAATCTATGTATAAGTGGACAGACCAGCTCGGGAAAGTTAGTTATAAAGTCTTTGAAAAACAGAGAATATAGTAAAAGAGATCAGACTTATGAGGCACACCTTGCTATTCAATAAGCATTTGTTGAAAAACTGACCAAGGGAAGACATGTGGCACACAAGGCATCAGACTAGGGGTCTTCTTAGAGTACCAGTTCTACCTTCTCCTTCTTACTCCTTTTGTTCCATCTGAGTTTCTACTAAACACTCTCAAAGCAACAGATTACTTAGACATCACCACCCATTCCTCCTAATTAGCAAATTCTGAGACTTAGATGATAGAAAAATCAATCTAAACAAAACAAAGAGAATGCTAGTAAGTTGGATAAAGTGCTTTAAAAAATTGTAACCTGTCTGAGCCTGAATACCATGTTTTTTGTTAGAATACACATTAATAGGTGCCTGAATGAGCATCTGCTATACAATTACTAGAAATCAGCTATATTAGAATGGAGATGGTAATATCTGTTCTTTGTTCAGGGACTCTTCCTTAAGCAGAATCAGATAATGTAGGAGCAAAGAAGCCAAGGGAAAACAAAGTTTCAAAAAACAGTTGATAGAATGTGAGCTACACAGGAAGTCTACAGAACATAAGGCAAACAAAACAAAAACACTACACTCATACATCTTGTAGTATTTTTGTTTTTGCTACTCATCTGGATACTGATTAAAAATTTATCTTTTTTTCCCAAATACATTTGGGATCATTATTATTTTTGTGATAAAGTTAGATTACTTTAAACTTCAAACTTCAAGAAAATGTAAGCCTGATTTTCACAAGGGAATTGCTCTCTTACCTTTTTTTTTTGAGACAGAATCTCGCTCTGTCGCCCAGGCTGGAGTGTGTCCAGGCTGGAGTGCATCCAGGCTGGAGTGCAGTGGTGTGATCTCAGCTCACTGCAAGCTCCGCCGTCTGGGTTCACACCATTCCCCTGCCTCAGCCTCCCGAGTAGCTGGGACTACAGGCACCCACCACCACGCCTGGCTAATTTTTTTGTATTTTTAGTAGTATTTTTTGTATTTTTATTTTCACCGTATTAGCCAGGATGGTCTCAATCTCCTGACCTCGTGATCCACCCATCTCGGCCTCCCAAAGTGCTGGGATTACAGGGGTGAGCCACGCACCCAGCCTGCTCTCTTCCTTTCTAAAGTTATTTCCTTCCTACTATCACAACTCTAAATAATAAACAACTTGTTGTTCTTATAGAAAAATCATCTTCAGGCCAGATGTGGTGGCTGTCACCTGTAATCCCAGCACTTTGGGAGGCCAAGGCAGGCAGATCACCTGACGTCAGGAGTTCGAGACCAGTCTGGCCAATATGGCAAAACCCATCTCTACTAAAAATACAAAATTATCCAGGCGTGGTGGTGCATGCCTGTAGTCCCAGCTACTCCAGCCTGGGCTGGATAGAGCAAGACTCCATCGAAAAACAAAACAAAAATCTTCAAATAAAAATAACCAAGAAAACAAGATATAAATATGATCTAAAAGTTCCTTATAATTACCTAAATAATGTATTGTACTTTCTATCAGAAAAATACTTCTCCCTTTATCGAAGGCTATTTATACTCTGTTAAAACATTTTATACTGAAAACACATAGGATATAATTGTCTGTAACTTCTCCCAGATATAAGCTAGAAAGATTTGCTTGTAAGGAACAAATAATAACAACAATGACAATAATACTAGTGATAATTGTACTTAATTCATATATAAAATATAGGTAAAGTCATTAACTAATATTTTACTGCACTTAAAATTCTAGACAAAGTATAATTCAGGCAAATGTTTTAAAAATATGTGAATCCTACTTTCAAAAAAGTTTAGTTACTTAAAAGCACTGTAAAACTAGGATTGGGGGCAGCAAACCTTTGACATTTACATTTTGCTTGTCCTTTCCTACTCTTTGGTCAGTCAACATCCTTTGTTCTTTGTTAATAAGCTATGATCTGATAAGCTTATTTCTGACTTGCGTTGGGGAAGAAAGGGAGGACAGGATTACACGTGAGCACTTCAGAGTGACAAGTGTGTTCCCTGGGCCACTGAAGAAAACAAAGAGGGGTTACGTCCAAAGCTGCTCAAACAGTTGTGTGTTGCTTCTATGCAAACATGAGAATTAAACAACTACCAAAAAGCTCCTCGAATTTCTCTAAACAAAAATTAGTAACTTTAAAAAGTGACACATTTTTAATTATTTTTCAAGTCTATCTTCAATTTTTAAAACAACTTTGAACACAAGAATGAAAGCTCATTAAACTATAAATACATTTTGGCAATATTTATGTACTTTAAATAAACTTGTTAAGTCTAGATCTTAATTTTTAAACACACATAAGAAACCTAGTAAAGTATTTGTGAATTTCCAGCATGAATACATTGCAAATGTCAAACAAAACTTAACTAGTGAAAAAAGTATACAGTTTTAAAATTCCTCAAATTTGAGGTTAATCATTTACAGAATAAACTAAGTGAGTCTAGTTAATATATAACATATTTGTCATAAATCATGCTTAGAAAATGTAAGTACCTTTATATTTTACAGAAAATTTCCCAATGGTAAATGTGACTTAATTTTTAACTTATTTTATTTGGAATAGATTGTAAAACATTTACATAATCCGAATTTAATCAACTGATACTTGATCCCCAAAAATCTTGCAAATAATAAGTTCATACCAGTTCCCAAGGGGCAATAAATGCTAATTGTAGTAAATCTGCTTCCTGCAGACAGTGCCAATGAAGGGCAGTTTCCAGAGTCATTAATAAACAGATAAAATAGAAAACAGTCTTTGACTGTACTTTAAACATGTTTCTTTCAACATTAAGCACATTAATGTACCCAAGTAGTCTAGACTGCAGAGAAATAGCAAAGAGATAATCTCCAATACAAGGAGAACTACAGAGCCAGTTTCCAGGAAAAAAAAAAAGAAGAAAAATCTGACAATTTCAGAAAATCTTTCTTTCAGAAAGTCTATTTGTGTATCTAAAATTAGCACCAATACTCCAGAAATAGTGAAACAATAAGATGGTTTCAAAATGATGACCCCTTTTGTCCAAACTGACAACAGTAGCTGGCTATGCAGAGAAAATCACGTGCTTCAGGGCAATCCACTTGTATAATATCCTGTTGATCCACATCTCAATAATCAGACACATATTGATCTGCTCCTATCAACTGTTAGTCATTCCTCCAAAGCTGTATTTTATACTAATCATTGCCAAAGATAAGGAATTTGTCCTTTGATTTGTAATTAAGTCTCAGAACCAGCGTTAGATACTGTTATCTCAAAGTCTAGCATCCAGGAGAGAAGGCAGAAGCATTTCTCAAATTGTTTCAATCCCAAAGATAAATTGTTAAAGCACACAGTTCAATTTAACATTAGTGAATTGTTTCTTTTGAACTGATCCTGGCCCCACTCATCACTGTGAAGATTAAAAGCAACTATCCCCAGGTTTCAACTCTGTCTTGGTATGTGCTTTCTCAGATTTAGTAGTGAACTATTACATCCACCACTTTATTTGAAGTCCGTAATAGGAAATTAGGTGGGTCCCACATCCCTGTCTTCATAAATAAGGGAACTAAGGCTCAAAGAGCTCCAGTTATTTTCCCAGGGCCACATAGAAAGTATCATATAGAAATGACTGACTCAATCTGCTTGCTCCAAGTTTCTGATTTTTTCAAGGATCATTTTAAGTCTTTTTTTTTTTTTTTTTAACATTTTAAAACAAGTGAAGGGGGCAGGGCACTGGGGAGTGGCAAGGGGTCAAGGACACAGCTTTGACCTATATCAGCTGGAGTTGTATATGCTCTATCTGCATGGCCATATATGGAGGTGCTGAAGAGGGAAGAAAGTAGGGATCAGCAGGCTTCTAGTTTTGCACCAGCTACTGTCACACTCCCTCACTTTGGCTAGGTGCTACTGTCACACTCCCTCACTTTGGCTAGGTACTATCCTGTTCTGAACCACAATTCCTCCTTTCTTTCCTGGGAGGCCAAGGAGGTGCTTTTTCTCAGTTGTGATTTTTAATTGCATTTCTCCCAGTACCCAAAGTGTAACAGTCTAACTTGAGTGTTGGGGAAAAGAAGGGTGTATCAGAGGGTGGGCAAGCAGGCAGGCAGGCAGGGAAATAACCACTCTGATTTTGCTTTGATATCTGTTTCAAGTCCTGTAATGACAGATCTTATTCCAGTGCAGAATGTTTTGGAAATATAGTTGAAAGGGTTATGTGATTGTTTTTAAGTACATTTTAAGTGTTGACTAATAAAAGGCAAATATCAGAACAAAAGAACAGTTTAATATAGCATTTTTAAAATCTTTTGGTATTCTAAGGCATCCGTGACCTGCTAAAATCTAATTATTTCTCCAATACCCTTTGGAATTGTTCAGAAAGATGTGGTATAGTTTCTAACTAGTACATTAAGCATCTGGCCTGACTTCACAGAATTACAGATAGCTGAATGTGCACTCTCTATATATTTTATTAACATCCTATAGGCTTATGCTAAGATGTAACACTGATGTGCCCTGACATGCATCACTACCTGTTGACAGAAAAATCTGGGCTAGACTTGAGAGGGTCTACAAATAGAGTATCTTTTAAAGATGTTTTGGCAATTTTAACAGAAACTCTGGCTTAAGAAAAAAAAGACAAAGAGAAAAAGAGCAGTTTCAAGTTTATAAATGTATAAAATATGCCCAAGTTTCAGCATGCTAAAATCTCTGAAAATGAGCTGATCCTTAGCATTCACTCCTTCCTTCTCAGCCTAAGAGTACCCTTTTTCCTTTGGGTCATGCCCTGTCCTCCATTCTCAGTTGTGTGTCTGAGTAAGGCTGGGCTTATCTGCAGCTCCTGCAGTGGGCTTAAGCTCACCAGCATATCTCCTCACCCCATGTAATAGGTTCAGGAATGAACCTATGATCAAATTTAAGCAAATGAGAATCAGTGACCCCCAGGGCTTTGTGCAGGGGCTCTTGGAGGACGTGTCTCTCCCTTGAACACTGTGTTACGGGAATGTGATATGTGGAACTGTTACTGCCTAAGAGGAAATCCCAGAGCTGCCAAATGCTCACTGTATATAGCCTGAGGAGGCTGCCAGCAATGAGAAAGGCAGGACAGAGACCCAGAGAGAAACTGTATTCTTATTGACATATTTTAAGCCACTGTATCAAGCTTTACCTGAAGTTGTACTATACATTTTAACTTCTCAGTCACATGAACCAATGAATTCCAATTGTTGATTTTGCAAGTAAGGCTTAGATATTCAATGACTTGCAACCAAAAGAATCTTAACTGATAACAGTCCAAGACATTTAATATATCAAAAGTATGAACTATTTTTTCTTTTCTTTTCTTTTCTTTTTGAGATGGAGTTTCGCTCGTATTGCCCAAGCTGGAGTGCAATGGTACAATCTCAGTTCACTGCAACCTCCACCTCCTGGGTTCAAGTGATTCTCTTGCCTCAGCCTCCCAAGTAGCTGGGATTACAGGCACGTGCCACCATGCCTGGCTAACTTTTTGTATTTTTACTAGAAACGGGGTTTCACCATGGTAACCAGGCTGGTCTCAAACTCCTGACCTCAGGTGATCCTCCCGCCTCGGCCTCCCAAAGTGCTCCCAAAGTGGCATGAGCCACTGCGCCTGGCCAAAGTGTGTTTTCTTTACACAATTTTGAAGATTTTATTCTCATAGAGAATGCTGAGGGAAAGGAAAATCATGAAGAATGTTTCTTAGACTTAAAAGAACCTTAATATCTTCTAAGATTAAATCTTAGAACTTCATAGTTGGAGGTAGTTTGGGGATCATCTAGTCCTACTAGTTTCTTTTACACAGTGAGTCAATAAATATGTATATGATGAATGAATGAATGTGTGAAGACTGAATGAATGAATGTGTGAATAAGGTAGCTTAACTCTAGACAGACCTGAATTATATTGTTCCATGAAATGACTGTGTATTTTAGTCAGTTTCAGCTGGTAGTTGGTAACTAAAAGACAGATGAGGCTTCTGTGTGCATGTTGTTTTTTCTTTTTTTTGTCTGGATATACAAGTAAATGGCAGAACCTGGGAAACCCAATTCCAAATCCAATCTCCTTTCTTGTCCACTAGGAAACATCTCACATCTTCTCATAAAAACAAAGACCACCACAAAGTCCTTTGAGATGACAAGTTCAGATAGTCCTAGAATTTTAAAACTGGGATATGTTATTGAAGTTCATTTCCAAACCAGTTGCTTTCAACCTGAAATGCATTTTCTCATGTACAATGTTAGATTCACAGGCTAGCCAACAAAACAGAACAAAATGCAAAATAGCAAACACATTTTCAACCCAAAATATCTACTACAACCCAACTAAGTGTTAAGTTCTTGGAACATGAGGTCACGAGATGTGTAAGTACAAGAGAAAAAAAAATCAATAGAATGCTCTCCTAATCCTCTTTTTCACTTCCATTTACTAGCTATAAAATTACTTCAAAGGGAAATTTGAAAAATTTCAAAAATCTGTTATTGGCCCTGTACTACCGCCCTTTGTGCATTCTTCTCCCATTCTTAGTGTCCTTTTTGTTCCAGGTGCTTGGATGCCCCCTATCTTAAATAATGACAGCTATCATTTTATTGAGCACTTACTGTGAGTCAGGCACTGAGCTAATAAACTCAAAGAGATGAAGTAATTTGTGTATAGTCATGTGGCAAAGCCAACATGGAACCCAGCTGTACTAGTCTCTAAAGCCCATGTTCTGAAACTACCCAGGTCTACTACACTGATTGTCCTCCATCCTGAGCCAAGTCCTTCCTACTGTGAGAATCCACCTCCTCCCTTCCTATTACAGCCTAAAGGACTTCATGCTAAAGACTGCCAGCATCCTGTCCCCTTCAAACAGTCATCCCCTTATTGTAGCCAATGTGCCTTAAAAAACAAAAGAGGAGAGCAATCTGAAGTAACTCATGATAACCTCATGTTTCCAGAGGTTGTACATACTATTTCAAAGGGGGCACATATTATTATAAGTTCACCTCCAACTGGTAGCATTTCAGGTAGCTGATAAGAGTGGGAAGTAAAACAATATGTAGGCAGCAAAAGAGTATATATTTTGGGACGGCATAGGAGGCCAGAGCCGGGCACGGGGCTCACGCCTGTAATCCCAGCACTTTGGGAGCCCAAGGTGGGTGGATCACGAGGTCAGGAGTTCGAGACCAGCCTGGCCAACGTGGTGAAATCCCGTCACTACTAAAAATACAAAAATTAGCTGGGCGTGGTGATGCATGCCTGTAATCCTAGCTACTCAGGAAGCTGAGGCAGGAGAACTGCTTGAACCCAGGAGATGGAGGCTGCAGTGAGCCAAGATCGTGCCACTGTGCTCCAGCCTGGGCGACAGAGAGAGACTCTGTCTCAAGAAAAAAAAAAGAGAAAAAGAATAGGAGGCCAGAGATTCTACGAGTTTGCCTCCAAAGTCAGTACCCCAGTATAGAATATGTTTTCACAATTTCTTTTCTTTTCCTACATTTTAATCTATAGCTTAAAAGGGGAAAAGAAAGCAACAAAAAATAATTGGCATTTAATAAATCCTTGCTGCCTTTATCTGTCATGTGATGAAACCAAAGCCTAGGGCAATAAATATGAAGTCATATAACAAATGGCAGTCCAGGGAAGTGAAACCTCCGAACTGCTAACTCCCAGGCCAGTACAATTTATTTTTGATACCTATAACCCAAATCACCAATTGATCTTTCTTTTCTGTTTAAAGCTCTGTCTGAATGAAGACAAAACTTATTAAATATGGATCTAAACCCACAGGAATTTGACCAGGCAAAAATTTCCTTTTTTAAATAGAACGAACTCCCATCTGAAAATGGCTTTTAGAAAGAATTATTTCATAAAATAATTTAATCCATGTGTTTCACAGTAACAGAAAAGAGTCTACCCTTTTTAAAGAGATTATCTGTTATACCCACCTCCCTTTCCTCCCAAAATTGAGCAGCTGCATATCAGTTTAATTGTACACTACCTAGCAGTTCAAAGAAACTGGCTTTTCAATGGACATTAGAATCTAAAACTCCTAGATTTAATGGGTCTGTCCTCTGAGGCCCACAAAAGTGCAATCATAGAACAATAGGGTCAAGACATTTCTTATCAAGGGTTCACCTACTTTGATATCACCCATTCTTGGAAGGGAACTCAGAAGGTCAAAGTGTTATCAAACAAACATATAAATAGATAAACTAAACGAAGTTAATGAAGAGACCACAATCAAATACTCCTGGGAAAGACTATTAGCTGGCCTTCTTCAGAAATAAATGTGCAGGGAAAAATTGAGAAAGGACAAAGGAGAAAGTCATGCACTTCTAAGAATAGAGCAAATAAAGATATTAGTTTAAGGAGATGGTCCTCCAGGTAAATACAACAGCTAAGTTCTTACCAGCAACATGACCATGTGAAATACACTTATTTGATGGAAAACTTATGGGCACAAAGCAATTATTGACCAAATAGCAGAAACCAGTCTACAAAAACCATAATTAAAAATAAAAGTATAATTCTGTTCACTAGACATAGAAATTTATAATATCCATGTCTTACAACTGTCCAGTGCTTATTCATGTACCTAAATTAAAATAAAATAATTTCAATCTAGGCAAACCACCCTGAAAGATTTTTTCTTAAGATGTTTATATCTAAACCCATGCTCAGATCAGCAAAAACATTTAGAAAGGAAAATATTCTATTTAATTTTTTAAAAACATTTTATTGGGGATCGTTAAATATAAATAATCCATTTTAAATAATATAAACATGTAGTAGAAGTACATAAAACATACTTTCATTTTCTAAAACATAGAGAACAGTAACTTCTTCACCTCCAAAAGAACAGACCATTTATTGCCATTTAAAAAAATCATTTGGCATTCCTATTGCCCTTCCCATAACTAAATGAATCAGTGATGTGTATATATATGTATGTGTATATATATATTTTGAGGCAGGGTTTTGCTCTTGTTGCCCAGGCTGGAGTGCAATGGTGCAATCTTGGCTCACTGCAACCTCTGCCTCCTGCGTTCAAGTGATTTTCCTGCTTCAGCCTCCCAAGTAGCTGGGATTACAGGCGCCCACCACCACGCCCAGCTAATTTTTTCTCCATGTTGGTCAGGCTGGTCTCGAACTCCTGACCTCAGGTGATCCGCCCACCTTGGCCTCCCAAAGCGCTGGAATTATAGGCGTGAGCCACCGTAACCAACCCTGATGTATATATTTGAACCTGCTTTTTATTCATTTGTTCAATAAATGAATAAATATTCACAGTTGGGATTACTGGCCTACATCTTCCACAATTATAACATTATTTTAGCTAGTGAACAATTAAACTAATTTGATTTTGGTTAACTTCTTTTCAATACAGATGGTTTAAAAATAAAACAAAACCTGTGTTTTTCTATTGTGATCTTAAAAATATCTTTCTAACATGCTTTTTAAAAATATATATAAGTATGCTGCCACTGCCTTGTAGTAAACTTTAGAAAATGTTGAGATTCCAAAGGGCTGCCTACAAACCAAATGGCATCCTAGCTTTGGCAGGCTGATGCTTCATTTTGGCTGCTCTCGCCCCCTCTAGCGTTTGCAAAGCTCATCTGTCTGATTATCCAGTTACCTCACTGAACAAGAGCTTGGCTAAGTCCTGCCCATCTATGACATCACCCCCTTCTTCAACCACTGCGAGGTGAAGCTTTAAACTTCAGACTTGGAGGTGGGCTGTGTGCAGTAAACTGGAATGCTCTCCCTCGCTCACTCCTCAGTGTAGGAGTGATCTGAAGCAGGACAAGCTCAGCCTGCAGCTGCCGTGGGCTTTGTGTGGACTGGACGCAGAGCTTGGGAGACGGGGGAGGGCTATTACTCCAATTCACAGTCAATGGAATTACAGCTATAGCGGCAGTGTATATAGGATTGCTTTTTCTCGTCTTCCTGGTAAGTGTTTTCCATGTTTTTTCTTATGATTGTCCCAGAAAGTTTGCTTGGTTTTACTCTCTAGAAAGAAACGACTGGATACTATGAGAAATCCAAATAGGAACGTTTGCTCTGTCACCAGAAAAAGCAATATATGTGTGTGCAAGCCAGCAAAGACAAATTTCACTATATGGCCAAATGCAAGAAGTTTCTTAGAACCTTCTTTCATTTATAAAAGATAGTAAGTGGCTATTTTCTGTCTCGAGTAATTGCTATTTGAAAAGAGCCTTATGGAAAACAGCAAGTTGGAAAGTTCAGTGTTAAATATCAAAGAATACATGGAGATTCTTCACAGATAGAAAAGCAAAAGGTCCTGCTAACTTGGTGTGTACTGTATGTGTGGTATGATCACCAATTGCTGTTTTTACAACTGTGAAAGAAAATCAATAATCCCTCAGCCCACGAGTACGCAGTACATGAAAAGCATACATCTTGCTCACAGCTAGCCGAGCTGCTCCTAGAGACTTATGTGCCTCTGTAAAGGATTAACAGCTACACCTAGATTTTAAAGCTTGCACTGCTATCATGCCTGAGCTGCTTCAAGCATTTCAGGCTTGCAAATCTCAACTGGTAAATTGAACTCAGAGGAGGGGGAGACTCTCTTCCAAACCATATTCCCTCTTCAATAGAATGCCAAAATCCATTGCTTAGGCAAGTGTGGTATGTGACTAGCATAGTAAATGGCTAAGTCTACTCAGAAAAACTAACAAAGCTCACCCTGGAAGCTATGCCTGATGTATGCAGTGAGTTTGGGGTGGCAGGAAAGAAAAATAAATGAGTAGAGCCCTCATCAAGTGGGTTTTGCAGAGGATCCATTCTTTGCAACTTATAATAGGAAAATCTTATATTGGAAGAAATGCATTTATACTACAAAGCTTGAAAAAGTAGTTAAATGTATCTTCTCAAAAAAATTTTTTCACTAAATTAGGTCTGAAACAAAATGGTTGCATATAGGTAAAGAGTGCAACAGGCCC
Source organism: Colobus angolensis palliatus (assembly GCF_000951035.1). Lineage (NCBI taxonomy): Eukaryota > Metazoa > Chordata > Mammalia > Primates > Cercopithecidae > Colobus > Colobus angolensis. Next base: position 798,218 of record NW_012112808.1, on the reverse strand, counting down.
ATCCATGTCTTCTCAACGTCTGGGGGGTTCTTTTTTGTTATTTTATTTAGAATTTAAAGAAAAAAAAACTTGATTATTTTTTTCAATTGTTAGTCCAAATTCTCTAATGGTTTTAATAATAAGGCTGTTTTAAATATTCTTAATATATCTGTCTCCTTTAAAATGCTCATCTATGTTATTTTATTAACCAGAAACAACATAAATAAAGCCACTAGAAAAGTCCTTCAGCTGTAGCAATGCCTTTCATTTATCTCCAACTGCATAAAAATATCCTGACCAGCCTAAACATAAAGAATAAATTTGCCTATATTCAGGGGGAATCACTTATAATTGACCCAAAGTGACAGAGGACTAATATTCATCTCTTCTGAAATGAATAAAGAAAAATGAATCCTTTAAAAGTACCACAATAATATCAACATTACCAACTACCACAAATATTAATGACAATATGCCAGGTTTTTACCATGGGAAAATTAAATCAGAGATATGCCCCTTAGTTTGGACACATATATACACACACAGACAAACGTACATCTATTTATCACCCTGAAATAAAAACAGGGTTATAAAAATGCACAGATTTAACTAAGAAAACTAAAATTTGATTTTTTGAAGAGCACAGCCAAAACACATCAAGTCCAAGGATCAGCGAAATATTAGTGAATGAATAAACATAATGAATTCATTAATATCGTGGTTCTGTATAACTGTCTACCAGTTATTAATTGGGTTTTTCATTTCGCTGCACCCCATCCTTTAAAATCAATTATGACTGCGTTCAAAACGCACAATTAAACACTTCCCAAACATAACGTTTGTGAAATGTATAATTCGATAGCAAATAAAGTTTTTACAAAAAGAAGAAAAACAGTAAGAAAATTTGTCATAACTAAAGGTGGCAGCAAAATAGAAGGTATGTTTCTTTTGCTTTTAAGTGTTAATTAAAGAGCCTACAATTCTATCAAAACTTTTTCAGAGCTAAATGAAGCAGTGTGAAATAAATTTGGTTGAAATCTTGTGGCTGTCAGACTTTGTTAGCAAGCTATTAATTATCTTTACCCCAGTTTCTTCTCTAGACTGTATTGCCCAATCAAATAGAAACTCCAATTATGCTCAGCATCTCCTGCCTAGGGACACAAGACCCTAATGAACATTCAGTCTCTCTCGACGAAAAATACAATAATCAGCTTTAAATATGCAAGTGCACTGCAGAGAGATTTTTCTGTGCTTTACTTGGCCACACACCCTAAGGCTTCCTCCTCTTTCTGGATTATTTTGAACAATTTTAAGCCCTACAAAAATCAGTGCAGGGAATTTGCCCTGTCTTAATAATATATTAATGTTTCTTCTTTCTTGCTTTTCATTTTTGATATGCCAATGTTCATACCAATATTAAATCTGGTCACTAAAACACATATTTGGTTTATAGTTGCCATTTCAGTCATTTCTTAACTTTTATGCCTCTTTTTAAGGTGGGTGGGCTATATAACAAAAAATGTGATTGATTACTGGCAAAATTCAGAGCTAACTTAAAAATTCTGAATAGATCCCCTTATATATTCTTTTATTCAAACTCATTTATTAAAAAAAAAAAAAGCATTAGAAATAACTGTTTAAAGTCAAATGAAGACTACCATAAATAAAATCAACAATGGAAATAAGATTCAGTAAATTTTTCAAAGGCCATAATTTCTCCCCTCCTTCTTTCCTCCTTCCCCCTACCCTCCCACCCCCCACCTTTTGCCCCAGAGGCCTTCACTGTTCTTCTCAACGGGAGGCTTTGTTGTAATTAAACCAGAGAAAAACTGGCCAGCAGCAGCCAACATCTGACTTGCGGCTTCTGAAAGCAGTGTTCTGGTAGAGTGTACCACCCCCCAGCGGGCAAAAACTCTACAGTAAAAATCTCTCAGCAATATTAATCCTCAAAACTGCATTTTCTCTTCAGAGTATAAAAATGGATGTTTCTCAGCTCCTTCTAACATTGCACCATTTCAAAAATTTACTGAAAGTCAACAAATAAATTTCCAACAAAGAGTTGGTCTTCTGAAACAGCATTCTTCCTCTTAAGAAAATAGGTATACACATTTCTGAAAGTATTTTCCAGTTTCAAAATACAGACCGACATCACTAAATTTGGTTAAACATCACACTAAAGGACAGTTTTCAAAGCTATGTTTATGTTGTGTAAGAAAAAACTTTAGAGTTATCTGTTTACGAAAATCCCAGAGAAAACAGATTTTAAGTAGAAAACAATAGAGTATAATTTAAGCAAAAGCTAAAATTTCATTTGTTTTGCATATGCAGAATCTCTTTCCTACCCTAAAATCAAGTGTCAGGGATGTATAAAAAGCTTTCTGCAGGTATTAGTCTGTTTAAATGAAAGGAGGGAGAAATTGCTCTCATTTGATGAGACAATGACAGCTTTTGTTCTTTATTCTTTTACTTTACATGTGCACAAGTTACCGTGGCAACTTTGAAGAGAAAACCCACAGACCACATTTGGTTAAAAACCATTTTTAAAGTGTGCCACTGGACTGTGGATTGATCAGTTTATGTGTTGTTGATTTTCTTCCTCTTCATCTGGTTTAAGTAATACCCTACTTGTACATGAAAAACAATGTATTTTATGACTTCAGGTGGTCTCACCGACCAGTATAGTGCTTGCCACACAGTAGACTAAAATAAATCTATTTGCTGAACTACTGTATGGAAACTTAAATATTAGAAATTTAAAGCACATCAACCAAGTTGTACTCACACAGTTAAAAAGGAATTTAAAGTCTGCAATGGTAAAATGTGGTTTAACAAAAGTAGGCGCACTTTTAATTCCTTTTGCTCAAAAGTCAGCACAAATTTAAAGCATGCCCCTACCCCAAACGCTATACCACTTACCTTCACCACTCTCTAAATTAATATCTTACTCGTTCTTACAAGTCTTGTTCTCTAATTCATTTACTTTGGGTTTGATATCATAAAAGGAAGCAGCATTCACTATGCTGAAGGATAATACCCCAGTTTGCCTTCTTGTTTTAAGGATGCTTGATTTAACTTTACAAGCCAAAATAAATGAAGCAGAATTCAATTCATTTGTCACAAACGTACCGGGGAAAAGAACCAGTAACAGAAAAAGTAAAAATACTTAGCATTGGAAATATTATCCCCTATTTTCCATAAATGAAACAAGGACCTTGTTCAGGCTAGAAAATAGTCTGGATAAAACCAAGTATGAAAAGGCACACTTGCTTCTCTGCCTCTCAGCAAACCCTTCAGACTTCATGACTCTCAAGAGGAGAGTTAGAGGTCCTTCTGCTTGCCTGGCATTAAACAAAAGAATTGGAACTTTCCTGAAATCTGATGATCGTGGAAAATTTAACTACCAGACAGGCTGCTTAGAAAGCATTTTGCTGTCACTATCAACTAACCTGATGTACTCCAGTTTTTCAGTTTAACCATATATGTAGTTTATTTGAAATACCGTTTGTTGTTGCAAAGACTTAGCATTCACAGGTTGAGCTTTTTTAGCAGCAATTTAAGCCTTCATAAATAAATTACCTTCCTAATACTCTAAATTATGATTGTATAAATTCCAGTTTACCTAGAAATATTCACAAAGTTGGATACGTTTGTTTAGGCATGAGTTTTTTTTTAGCCTCAAGGTTTTGCTTAAAACAATGCAACTAACTTGGATTAAAAGTTATACATGCCATTATATTTTAGACTGAATATTTTTAAAAGTCCCCAGCATTAAGAAATCATTCTGTGGGAGAAATCATTAAAAAAAGAAACTAAAATCTCAAAACCTTATACTTGAATTAATATTTTTCAAAAATGAGTAATGATCAAACAGGTCAAATCAAAATCAATTTAAATCTAAGGCATAAATAAGAAGTTAGCATTATTATATAGCTTCATCTTAATCTAAGTAATATTCTCAAAACATAAGAAATACCTTCTCATAACACTCCCAGCTCCAAAATATTGTAGTAGCAGGGAAGAAATCATATAAACATGTAGATTGCCGCAAGTTCTTGATTTTATTTAAATATCAGTTTTCTATTCAGATACAACTTCTTATATTAGTTTTCCTAAAATAGTATCCTTACCTATTTACATGTTTTATTGGGTGTACCATGGAAATAAATTGGAAGCTTTTCAGACTTGATGATTACATTATAAATGCAAAAAAAATCCACAATTTTTATTTGTAAAAAGAAAGTGAATATGAATATAAGGATCCCTATTAAAAATTTGATTCATCAGTGAGGTGATTATGTTTTTCTTCTTTTTACTACAGTTTTAAGTGTTTTATAGTTAAATAATGATTCCATTAAAAAATTTTTTTAAACATTCCATTAAGTTACCAGGGCTCCATTTATGTTTTTCCCCCAAGTTACCCCATTAACAGTATTTTTCTAAAAGATCGATTCATTTTGTTCAGAAGTAATGGCCTTTCACGCCTAGGCAGACAGAAAGGCTCTGAAGTCAGTGTTGTGGAAACCTGGCCACAGTGTCCATGCCAGTGGGGGTCATTTTTCTTTTCATCATCGACATTTGACTACAGTATTTCTAGGTGCGCAAATATGTAGATCCAGCTCAGAAAGGGGAAAGTCAAAGCATAGGAGAAGATCGTTCATTTTTGATGAAGCGGTCCTTGTAGCCTTTAATATGCCAAAACCAAAACCCAAAAATCTGTTTAGCACTACAGTTTCAAACATAAATGGGAAAGAGAAGATATAAAATGTAGTCAAACATGAATGGTTTTGAGCCTAAGTAAAGGGAGTAGGGGCATATGAAAGTAGCTCTGAATGTAACCTTCATTTCTGAAAGAGTATCCTTCTCTCCTAAGAAACCTGTTTTATGTTTTCCCTTTTATTTAAATACAATGTGGGGAGAAAAGAATGACATTTTCCAAGAACTTAATGAGATTTAAGGCTTTCTGTTAATCCCACATTATTACCACTATTGTATGAATGGCAAATGTGAGTTTGCATATCAAACAGAATAGAGGAAGCAGCTTCACAAATGTAAAACAGGTAAAATAAACAAATTAATCTTCCATCTTTTCACACCAATTTAGAACTCTTTCATTGTCTGGGTTAAAAATGTGAAAATCAACATATATTGTTAGAGCCTAATTTGGTGAAAAATACATAGTTCAGATACAAGATAAAAGACATTTATTTTATGTCTGGTTATCATTATGATCATCACCTTGGACACACTGTGGTCTGACCTGACTCAGGGAATGATCAGTTTTTAAATCCCCAAATGAGCAGATTCATCATCTCAAGTATATATTGCCTCACTATCATCCCTGGAATATCAGAAATGCTTGACTCTTGGTAACATTTTAAGCAGGTTCTCACTTGTATTTTTATAATGGTTTTTAATTAGTTTCTAATGCAATTTAACATAAGTAGTTGTTTTCTAAACTTAACCACATTATTTTATATGTTGAATAATTTTCAAGTTTAAAAAACTTTTACAGAAGATACTTTAAAAAGTAACCTTGTAATTATAATTTCAACAGCTTGGTTTTCCATTTTCACACACTGAGAAAGCAACAGTTTTCAAGAAAAGATACTATTGGAATTTGACAATAACAAGCAAAGCCCTAAAGGCATCACAGTAAAACCTCACATTAAACAATAAATCATTTAAACTTTCCTCTGTGGGCACTTTGCAATATTCACTAGAGATTGTTTGATCCATCTGCTAACTGCTATTTTTGTTTCAAGTTGCCTAAATAATAAATTATATGTATCTGTAATTTTTTTCACTTTTCTTCTGTTAATACAGCCTATGACCATGTTGGTATGCAGTTAGCAAACTAAAATAAACTGAATTTTTGGAGAGAACCAGAAACACAAATTGTGGCCTTATTTAACATACTCGTTCAGCAGAGCATTTGAATTATGGAACAGATGCTATCCTTGCTGGATGTTAGGTAGTAACTCTGGGAGAAGCAAATTGCTACTACTTTAGTCCTTACTTTCAGGGTCACATCTTTCCAGGATACTCAAATGTTCCCTACATATATACAAAGTATCAGAGTGGATGATCCTGCATAACCAATTGGAATATTACTCACCTCCTCCAAACTCTTAAAAAATCTTCATGCATATTCGATAATGGGCAAAGCAGTCAACATTAAATTCAAAGATCTCTTTAGTCAAGCCAAGCCAAAAGTCTTCTTTCAGAAATGATACACTTATTTAAAATTGGCATATTCATGTATGAATCTAGAGAGAAATGCCCCATCTGGTTTTGATGTGCTTTCCTAATGGTCACTACAAGGAGATCGAAATAATAGTGTCCTTTCTATTTCAAATACAAAATTTTTTTTCAAACTCAGTATACTAAAAGAAAATTAGAACAGTATTCTCCAGAAAAACTAAACATGACTTGAACTTCTATGTCATCTTTTGGGCAAGAACACCTGAGTGCTTAGAGTTTCAAGATCAATAAGTAGTCCTTAGATGTACCCCTAAAGAGAAAGGGGATGGTGTCGACATTCTGCAGTTGGGAAAATTGAGACCTGCAGGAAGAATCAAACAGGGCACTGAGCAAATCAACAGAAAAGCTTTTAACATAGTCTTTTCAACTGTAAATTGTGGATTGTGTGACTTTGTTAAATCATGTTCAGAAATGCCTAAAAAGTTACCTTGGCATTTCTGTCAAAAATATTTGTTAATGTATTTGCTCACCTCTTTGACATGTACTTGTTTTCTTCTTTTTAAACATTTTATCATTTTATGCATATGATTTCAAAGTAAATTTGTAAAGACTGGCTTGAATTTGAAAGCCATGGTGTTTAATTCAAAGTGACACAATCATATAATAGAAATTATCTGTTTGATGACAATCTCAACTTTGGCTCCTACTTTATTTATATAAGAAAATGAGAAGTCTAAAAACAAAGAGGTTAACCTATCCCTTTTGACTAACCACTATGATGAAAGATGTGTTGTTTTAAGACATTGAAATTAAATGTCTAGGAAATTTCTCTAGTATGTTAAAGTTCATTATTAATAGTTCATTAAAACCTTTTACTTTCACAGGAGATGCTCAGTCCCAGTATATTTTAAGGAAGATAAATATAAAGGAAATTTAGTATGCCTCGTTTTCTTTCCATGAAGAATTTAGTTTCCTTTACTTCTTAAAAGAGAATACCTGTTCTTGTATAACGTGACTGCACCAGACATTCTGAAAAATCAGCAAGAAGCAAAAGCTGGAAATAGCTATTTCACAGCAGGTAATCATACCTCAGGATGTAGCTACTGTACAAAGTTTATACTTGGATAATCCTGGATGGGAATAAAGGTAGGGGGTAACTGCCTGAAAAACCTTTTACTATACAGGCCTTAGCATCATGAATGGCTTTCTTCATGAGGATCTGAAGTTACTATCTCTGACCACATTGCACAGAAGAGCCAATAAGAATTTCAAAGAGGGCAATTTCCACTAAGGGAATTAAGCCACACAAAAGGAACCTTCACACAGAAACTATCAGAAAGAAAAAAAAATACATAGGAAGCCATGTGTCCTACATAGTAACAGGAAGCAGAATTGTTTCTGCCCCCACTTTAATGAGCTTGCCCACCATGCTGAACTGCAGCTGGAATGTTCATTGACAACAGCAATCCTGATCTGGAGGTGTGTGCGGCATAGGATTACTTGAAAAAACGGTGAAGAACATTTCCAAGGACTAAACAAAAGTTTGTAAGTCCCAGCCCCTCACCAGGAAAATAATATATGTGCATTGGATATTCACCCCCGCAAAATTTACTCACATCGTTCAATAAGGTAGGAAAAACAAAGTATTTTATTTTCATGCCTAAAATTACAAAGGCTAATTCATACTTAAAAGGACACAAGATATTATATTACACAATACATCAGTATAACTCTGTACTTTGCCAGCCATAGAAAAAGTTGATTTATATTCTAGGTTAGAATTTAAAGAAATATAAATGCACTGTGAAAACACATTATGAGATAGAAAATAATGAAAAATGTGGACAAAGTCATTAAAACTTGCAGTATGAAACATATAACAAAATGCAAACAGAAGAAAGACAGAGTTCAACATGAAGTGAAATTTTCCACTTAGGTTAGCTGGATGTATCAGCTTTGTAATTCTTTCCCAAAAATAAATGAAGGATTCATTCTTATTTTCTTATAGAAATCCACCCATTTAAAATGATACTTAAAATTAATAACCAAAGAAAACGAAATGACATTAATAATCAAAGCAAACTATGGGTTTAATTGAGATTCACGATCTCAAGATGTGGGTAACTATGAAGTATGAAGTATGAAGAGAATAGATATTTTTATGACATTTTTCTATACCTGTATAGTCTTTGCCTAATAAAAAGTAAATATAAAAATTTGTGGTTTTTTGATAACAGTAAAATGGTTACCTTTAAATATAACAAATAATATTCCAAGGTGTTATTATGAATATTAAGAAAGAAATGGATATTCAATTAGCTTGATCAGTGACTGTCTATAAGGTTGATATAAAGTATAATTAAAATACTTTAGATTATTCAATAAAACTTCATTTATATTTAACATTTCAAAATCAAATGGATTTAGGACATGTTACTTTTTAAGGTATAAAGAAATTAAGAAACCATTAAGGTAAAGAGATTATATGACACTGTCTATTGTTAGCTAGCAATAAACCCGACTATGCCCTCTCCCAAAACAAACTAAAACATTAAAAGTGATAATGGATATTTTAGTTTCCACATTCATTTTAAACATTATATTCATTATGCTGTCCTTATTGTTTTCTGTCTTTTTTTACTCACTTCATTTTAGGGTTCTCAAGTAACGGAAGCTACCTTGTATAAAGACCTCAACACTGCTGACCATGATCAGCCCAGCCTGGAGCATCTTCCTCATCGGGACTAAAATTGGGCTGTTCCTTCAAGTAGCACCTCTATCAGTTATGGCTAAATCCTGTCCATCTGTGTGTCGCTGCGATGCGGGTTTCATTTACTGTAATGATCGCTTTCTGACATCCATTCCAACAGGAATACCAGAGGATGCTACAACTCTCTACCTTCAGAACAACCAAATAAATAATGCTGGGATTCCTTCAGATTTGAAAAACTTGCTGAAAGTAGAAAGAATATACCTATACCACAACAGCTTAGATGAATTTCCTACCAACCTCCCAAAGTATGTAAAAGAGTTACATTTGCAAGAAAATAACATAAGGACTATCACTTATGATTCACTTTCAAAAATTCCTTATCTGGAAGAATTACATTTAGATGACAACTCTGTCTCTGCGGTTAGCATAGAAGAGGGAGCATTCCGAGACAGCAACTATCTCCGACTGCTTTTCCTGTCCCGCAACCACCTTAGCACAATTCCCTGGGGTTTGCCCAGGACTATAGAAGAACTACGCTTGGATGATAACCGCATATCCACAATTTCATCACCATCTCTTCAAGGTCTCACTAGTCTAAAACGCCTGGTTCTAGATGGAAACCTGTTGAACAATCACGGTTTAGGTGACAAAGTTTTCTTCAACCTAGTTAATTTAACAGAGCTGTCCCTGGTGCGGAATTCCCTGACTGCTGCACCAGTAAACCTTCCAGGCACAAACCTGAGGAAGCTTTATCTTCAAGATAACCACATCAATCGGGTGCCCCCAAATGCTTTTTCTTATCTAAGGCAGCTCTATCGACTGGATATGTCCAATAATAACCTAAGTAATTTACCTCAGGGTATCTTTGATGATTTGGACAATATAACACAACTGATTCTTCGCAACAATCCCTGGTATTGCGGGTGCAAGATGAAATGGGTACGTGACTGGTTACAATCATTACCTGTGAAGGTCAACGTGCGTGGGCTTATGTGCCAAGCCCCAGAAAAAGTTCGTGGGATGGCTATTAAGGATCTCAATGCAGAACTGTTTGATTGTAAGGACAGTGGGATTGTAAGCACCATTCAGATCACCACTGCAATACCCAACACAGTGTATCCTGCCCAAGGACAGTGGCCAGCTCCAGTGACCAAACAGCCAGATATTAAGAACCCCAAGCTCACCAAGGATCACCAAACCACAGGGAGTCCCTCAAGAAAAACAATTACAATTACTGTGAAATCTGTCACCTCTGATACAATTCATATCTCTTGGAAACTTGCTCTACCTATGACTGCTTTGAGACTCAGCTGGCTTAAACTGGGCCATAGCCCAGCATTTGGATCTATAACAGAAACAATTGTAACAGGGGAACGCAGTGAGTACTTGGTCACAGCCCTGGAGCCTGATTCACCCTATAAAGTATGCATGGTTCCTATGGAAACCAGTAACCTCTACCTATTTGATGAAACTCCTGTTTGTATTGAGGCTGAAACTGCACCCCTTCGAATGTACAACCCTACAACCACCCTCAATCGAGAGCAAGAGAAAGAACCTTACAAAAACCCCAATTTACCTTTGGCTGCCATCATTGGTGGAGCTGTGGCCCTGGTTACCATTGCCCTTCTTGCTTTAGTGTGTTGGTATGTTCATAGGAATGGATCGCTTTTCTCAAGGAACTGTGCGTATAGCAAAGGGAGGAGAAGAAAGGATGACTATGCAGAAGCTGGCACTAAGAAGGACAACTCTATCCTGGAAATCAGGGAAACTTCTTTTCAGATGTTACCAATAAGCAATGAACCCATCTCGAAGGAAGAGTTTGTAATACATACCATATTTCCTCCTAATGGAATGAATCTGTTCAAAAACAATCACAGTGAAAGCAGTAGTAACCGAAGCTACAGAGACAGTGGTATTCCAGACTCAGATCACTCACACTCATGATGCTGAAGGACTTGCAGCAGACTTGTGTTTTGGGTTTTTTTAACCTAAGGGAGGTGATGGTAGGAACCCTGTTCTACTGCAAAACACTGGAAAAAGAGACTGAAAAAAGCAATGTACTGTACATTTGCCATATAATTTATATTTAAGAACTTTTTATTAAAAGTTTCAAATTTCAGGTTACTGCTGCGATTGATGTAGTGGAGATGCCTGAACACAATTCTATATTTTAGTATTTTTTAGTAATTTGTACTGTATTTTCCTTGCAAATATTGGAGTTATAAACCATTTACTTTGTGTTCTACTGAGTAAGATGACTTGTTGACTGTGAAAGTGAATTTTCTTGCTGTGTTGAACAATCAGGACTGCATTCACATGAGATCCTTGTAGTATAAGCACAGGCCATTTTTCACTTTGGTATTAATAAAATGTAAAAAAAACTGGCTGAATGGCTGAATGAGAAATTTTAATTTTAAAAAATGGTTATGAAATAATGTTCCAATTATTAAATTTGTATTATCCCAGTGGTATTCAATAAATCAAAGTGTGTGAAGTAATGGGCTATATCAAACCTGCTGCATATCTCCATTTTTGCTCTAGGCAAATTAATTATCCTTAAAAAAGTTAAGCATATCTTCTGAACTGAATACATCAGCTGGCATAAAAGGAGTGTGAAGTCTGTTAAAGCCATTGTCAGCAAAGCTTTGAAAATAAAGGACTTCACAAAAACAGTAATGTAAATGTGTTTCCAAGTTGCGGGGGAAATATGTACTTAGGAAAACATGAAAACTTAGACTTGTATAGTGTAATGAACATAAATACCAAAACTGCATTTTGGTTTTGCCTATGCCATCCTGATTTTTGAAAAGTGACTTATAAACACAAAATTGTTAGTGTTTATGATGTTTTTATCATAAAGGATGTCAGAGAAATTTTATGCATATTAAAAATGTAGTGTAATTATAAGCGATTCCCCTCAACAACCCAGAGAAAGTAGTTCTTTAAATAAGAGAGAATTTAAAGAAAAATAAATACTAGACATCAAATTTAGATCTGGTTTATGTCAAAGGTTTTAACACTGTACATAAATGTTCAATTTACTTTTACAAAGATCAAGAATACTGCCCATTACTGTCACAATTTTCCAGATATTACATAATGAACTTGTAATGTAACATTTCCTTCTAGCTTCCTACTGAATTGTGAGCTATTACTTGTTGAAAAACCATATCACTTTTCTGTTGCCATGATTTTTTTTTTTCAACAAAAAACCAAAGTGCATTGTACGCCCTTTGGCCAGTCTTGTATGTGCCTTGATCCAACGCTACATGTATTCAGCTTTTAAAACTCGACAAATTTTTCATACTCCTTAAATATGAAAAATTATGGTCTTATTGCTGAATAAAACTTTTAAAAAGTACAGAATAATTGTGCTTGCTTTTTCAGGATTGTGTTACTATCACTAAGTAGCAAATTGCCCAGCACATTAGTCCTAAACAGCCCATGTATTTTTCTAGTCATAAAAATAAAAGTTGGCTAAAAATTTTAAAAAATCAACATCTTGAGGTTGTGTATCATTTTACTTCAAAGAGTTCAGTATTTCATGTATAAATTTATTTCCTCTTACTTCTTCATTGTATAGATGGAAAATTTAAGAAATGGTTTCATGGCCTTTCTCTCTTAGGCACACTGCTGCCACTGTGCTGATACTTTTTAAGGTGGTCTTTGAAAAATTGTTTTTTTAAAATAGCCTTTTTAGTAGAGTGAGTTGGCATTTGTGATACTGTTTCTGGCATACAACTCCTAAAATCTTTGCAATCTTCAAAGTGATATATTTTCATTTTTCATATGCTAATGAGTTCACTGATGGCTGGCAGGCCCTAAGTAGCTTCAAGATAAAGTCTGGTCATTGAAAAGACCAAGACACGATTATAGGGTTGGGACTTACAACCCCAAACCCCAACTTCCAGAGAAGGGGAAGGGGATGAAGATTAGGTTGATCACCAGTGACCAGTGGTTTAATCAAGCATGCCTGTGTAATCAAGCCTCCATAAAAAAACAAAAGGCCAAGGTTTGGAGAGCTTCCAGATAGCTGAACATGTGGAGGTTCCTGCAGGGTGGCATGCCTGGAGAGGGCGTGGAAGCTCTGTGCCCACCCAGACCTCACCTAATGTTTCCTGCCATCTGGATCCTTTGTCGCATCCTTTATAATACATCAGTAAATCTGTTGCCTTGCATTTTGTGAGCTGTTGTAGCAAATTAAGAGAACACAAAAAGGGATCCTGGGAAACCAAACATGAAGCTGGCTAGTTTTGCAACTGGTGTCTGAAGAGGGGGCAGTCTTGTGGGAATAAGCGCTCAACCTGTGGGATGTGACACAATTTCCAGGTAGCCAGTGTCAGGATTAAACTGAATTGGAGGACATCCGGCTGGTATCTGCTGAAGAACTGATTGTTTGCTCGGTGTATGGGGCAAAACTTGGTAAGACAAGTCTTCTGTGTTGATTATTGTTGAATGAGAGAATTAAAACACACACACACACACACACTGTGTGTTTTCCACACAGAGCATCAAAAGACTTGAAATCTTTCAATCTTTTCATAATGTCTGTACTATTTAGAATAAATAGTACAATTAAAAACAAACCACTTACCCTTCCTAGCTATGTTTCCATATCTGTAAAAGGGGGTTATTAGTACCCTTATTTTTGTGAGGATTAAATGACATGATGGGCATGGAAACTGTACAATCTTCTACAAAATATAAGTTACTACTATTATGGTCAACAAATGTTTGCCATCTGTTCCCAAATTTTACTAGAGACTGCTCCTTCTACTCCTCTACTGACAAGGAGATATCTCCAAGTGACTATGAAATCTTATTAATTATTTGCTTGCTATCTTCAAAATGTTTCCCAACACTCTGTCTTTTGGCTTCCCGTTATGGCTGTTTTCGAGGAACAACTGAAAGACTAATGTGATTAACATTAAACATAGTGAATGTTTCTGAAGGAAGTCTGACCTTGCTTCTAGAAGTTTTGAATAGTTTAAGCTATAGTTCTTATAAAAGTCAGGGAAAGGACTGAATATCTCCATAAAGTCTCTATAAACCTGTAGTTTATAAAAAGAAAAAAAAAGAAAAAAAAAAGAGATTATATTGATATTTTCCAGTCAGTATACCTTTCATGAGCATAGAAAAGTTTGTCAATGTTCTAAAATACACCTTTTGATTATGTTGCCTGGAATAAATCAGAAACATGTTTTATACTAGCAAATATGCAGAGCACCAACAGGATACAAGTTTTTTCTTTATCTACACTTGCTATAAAATCCAGTTGCTTTGCAAAGTACAAAATATACATATATATATACTTCAATAGAATATCAAGATACAAGTCTCCACCTTAAAGGGCACTCAATAATTATACACACATTTCCATGCATCCCAAACTAAATGATACTAATAAGACTAAATTCCAAATCAGGTACTAACAAATTTATAGGGAAAAAAAAATCCAGTTCTGAATATATAGCATATAGATTTAACAACAACAACAAATAAAAAAAGTGGGAAAGCTAGAAAAAAACTAGAAGAAAAAAATTATTCCCTTGCTAAATGTTTGACAAAATCAAAAATTGTTTTTAGATGCAGCCACTTATAACTGCATTTAATCACTGCACTTATTCTTGCTCCCTATTAAAAATGACACTGTGCTCTATCTTATAGCAAGGCTGATTTATTAAAAGTATCATTCTCCTATTCCAAACAAACTAGTGAAAAGAACTCGCTTTAATAACTACAGTTTCTGACTAATGCATATTTTATAGCCACATGCCAACAGTTTTCATGAGGAATCCAAAGAGAGCTCCACGTCCTAAAGCACCTGAAGCATGGGTGTTAACGGAATCAATCCACCAATGAATGTAGTATTAGTTCATTGCTGCTGAAAATGGTAGCAGCATTTAAAATTCTGATTCCTTTTTCCTTCTTAGTATGATTAGCAAATCTTGATTTAGCATAGTCTTGGAATAACAAACACTGTACTTTTTGTTTTTGTTAAATTAGCAAAAAATAACTCATGCTTATCAATCACTTTTTAAGAACTTCAAAGTTCTCTACAAATATTCTTAACTAGTCAATGACTTTTACTGACTGGCTTTTTTTTTTTTTTTTTTTTTTTTTGAGACGGAGTATCACTCTGTTACCTAGGCTGGAGGGCAGTAGCGCAATCTCAGCTCACTGAAACTGCCTCCTGGATTCAAGCGATTCTCCTGCCTCAGCCTCCCGCGTAGCTGGGATTACAGATGTGCGTCATCACACCCAGCTAATTTTTGTATTTTTAGTAGAGACAGGGTTTCACCATGTTGGCCAGGCTGATCTCGAACTCCCAACCTCAGGTGATCCACCCACCTCAGCCTCCCAAAGTGCTGGGATTATAAGCGTGAGACACCACACCCATTTTGCTTCTTTTTTATAAGGAGCAGATGGCTTGCCTTCAAGAAGTATGCTGTCTACTAGTTTTAGGGCATAAATAGCAATGACAGTTCACTGCTCTGCAGTAAAGAGGAAGAAACAACTACATCTATTTGAATAGATAAAGGAACACCTCATGAAGGAGATAAAATTAAGGATAGGTGTTGAGGGGTAAGAAGGAGTTTAAAGAAAAGCAGATACTCGTTCTGAAGAAAAAATAGTCACCAAAATTATAAAGAAATAAAAATGGGCAATGTTTCCCAACCCTGACCTTGGTCAGAATCACTTGAGGGAGGTTTTTATTAAGATAATCAGGCTCCAACAAAGACTTACTAAATTAAAAACTCCCAGATGAAGGCTAGGCACATACATTTTAAAAAATTCCAAAGGTGATTCTGCTATGGTCGAGGACCACTGATTTAGGAGGTGTTTGGATAAAGGCCAATAGTCCAACTGAAATACAGGGTCCATGAAGGAGGTAAGACTGGAAAGGTTTTTTCCATTAGGCTTTGCAGTGTGTCGAATTCCAAGCTGAGAAGTCTACATTGATATTCTTTGGCAATGCCTCTTAAGCAGGTATATAAATGATCAGTGCTCTTCAGGCAACATTTTGTAAAAATAAAAAATATTGCATAAAGATGAATGGGAGAAACTGGGAACAAGAAGGCAAGTTAGAAGGCTATGCAGTATTTCAGGCAAGGGGAAATAAGGGCCTGAACAGTGCACTGCCAGTGGAATGGGGTCAAAAAAGAAATAAAGAAAGCTTTAATTAAAAAGATACAGTAAAAAAAGTGAATATTGAAGATGATGAAGATTTTCAGCACAGGAAAGTAGAATGTTGGTGAGGCAATTAATAAAGATGGAAAACAACTGAAAAGAAACAGATTTCAGAGTATTTTGTAAATA
The DNA here is from genome assembly GCF_000951035.1 of Colobus angolensis palliatus. Classification (NCBI taxonomy): domain Eukaryota; kingdom Metazoa; phylum Chordata; class Mammalia; order Primates; family Cercopithecidae; genus Colobus; species Colobus angolensis. The sequence goes on along the minus strand of NW_012112808.1, from coordinate 782,005 downwards.
TTGGCTTTGAGCAGGTGACTATGTGCGCAGTACAGGTTTACATCTGCTAATTATTAATAGTGCCCTCTTCAACCCTCCATAGTGACCCAGATAATAAATTAACATGACCTTAGGTTTACATTATCCCTCTGGACATGTCTACAGAGGGTTACAAAGGAGGATGTGGGGACAGATCCTCAGCATCAGGAAGGGAAACCACATCTAGGAGGTGAGTATTAAAATTGAGAGGGCAGATGAGATAACCAACAGAAAATAAGCAGAGAGAAAAGAGGTGCCAAAGGAGCACCCTTTGTAATGAGGGAAGAGGGAGAAGAATCCACACCAAAGAAACAACAAACAAACAAAATGTGGGGTGGGGGGGGTTGCAGAGGAGGAAAAATAATCACAGAAAGAAAATATTATGGAGTCAAGGAAGTAAAGTATTAAAAAAGGAGGGTGTCAAAAATGTTATCAGGGTAAAGACATAGAAGAGGTCACCACTGAATATGAAAAATGACGTGACCCTTGGGGGATTATGAAAGCAGTGTCTTCAAGTAATGAGGGAAAAGTCTCTAGGGTACTGAGAGGATAATGGGAGATAAAGAAAACAGAAACAATGATTAAGACTACTCTTTCAAGAAGATAAGAGGGTGAAGGGGTCTTGGTGGGTCATGGGGAGGAACAAGGGAAAAAAAAAGGAAGTGAACACCAGGAGGGAGATACATCAACCTGAGGAAGAAGATGGGAGTATAGTGAGAGGAATCTACAATGAAGACAGGGAGCATATTTAATAGGAGAAAAGAAAGTGGAGATGCCCAAGAGGTGCGGCCCAAGCCATGACTGTGGCTCTAGGATGCCTGAAATAAAGACTGACTGAGAAGCTACAGTTTTACAAGTATCACTAGCTAGGAGAACAAAGTCACTGAGAGAGATGGAATGAGGTGGTATGAAGGTAAGGTTTGTAGTCCAGGCCCTAAGGAAGATGGGGAAATGTCCCAGAGATGAAAAGGATGGAGAAGATGATAGGATTAGGTGATGCAACTGTAAAATACAGACTTCAAAATAAAGGTTTTTGAATAATGATGACAGAAGCATAGTCACATCTTTCAGGTTTGGAGATAACATTTTTGAGACTACCTACCTATATCCCATACCTCTCCCCTACCCTACTTTCATCAAATATTGGTAGTTTGTAGAGATGGAGCAGATAACAGGAAAGTTCACCCTCAAGGAAAAATGTCCATTAATTCAAGACTATGGGAAGAATGCTAAGAAAAATGCTAATCACATGGGAAATTGGAATCCAAAAGAAAAATATTGTAGTGAGCCTAGTAAAAGCAGTTAGAAAACGATCCAGAAAGGAGATAATATTCTCAGAAAGAAAGACACGTAACAGGAAAGCAAAGCAGGAAGGGCATTGCACCTAGGACTCGACCAGATAATCAGTTACACAGGCTGCTGGTCATGAGAGGTGGGTGGAAACTCTTATTCTAAATAGTACAGACATTATGAACAGATTAAAAGAAGAAGTAGAATAATCAAATTAACCTTGATCTATTCTTCACACTTCAAAACAGAAATAAATTCAACTTTATCTCAAAATACACACTGAAGAAGTATTTTTACCCATGTAACCTTGCACTGGGCTTTCCTACAAGTATCATAAGATTCCAGGCAAAGAGGTAAGCAAATCACATTATGAGCCCCTCCCACTCCCTACCCCATCTCTTTTTTTTTTTTTTTTTTTTTGAGACGGAGTCTCACTCTGTCGCCCAGGCTGGAGTGCAGTGGCCGGATCTCAGCTCACCGCAAGCTCTATCTCCTGGGTTTACAGCTGGGACTACAGGCGCCCGCCACCTCGCCCGGCTAGTTTTTTGTATTTTTAAGCAGAGACGGGATTTCACCGTGTTAGCCAGGACGGACTCGATCTCCTGACCTCGTGATCCGCCCTCTCGGCCTCCCAAAGTGCTGGGATTACAGGCTTGAGCCCCCGTGCCCGGCCCCCTATCTCATTTTTATGTTATATGGCTAGAATGAGATTAGAAATAACCTTTAAGGCTGCCTTCAAAGTTCTTCTTTTTTAAGAGGTTTCAAAAGGAAGCATGCAGCCACGGGGGTGTGGAAGTTGGGAATAATGGGATTTTACAGATTGATTATGTGCACACATAAAAGCAGTGCTTCTTTTTCAATGCCAGCTGGCTGGAGTGGAGGGAGGATAGTCTAGGCAATTACTAGGCAAAGTAATTACACTGTTGAATGTACGTTGGGGGCTCTGATAGTTGTGACAACACAAAGCTGAGGCTAGTTCATATCAATGTTCCATTAAAAAGCACGGAATCACTGCTGGAATCTCACATTTTAATTTCCTTAATATGAGGATCAATGTTAATGAATCTACCTAGAAAAGACTAGGTTAAACAAAAGTCTAACAGAAGTTTCTCTTTCTAAAATATGTTCTGTAAATATTAGTGACGTCTTACACATACAGTGGGCTGAATAAGTGCCTGCTGATTATGTTGCTGCTACTACAGACCCTACTATTTGTTGAAGACTTTGTCCAGCCCAGCGTTATTTTAGATCTTTTAATCTCATTTAATTCGCACAGTAACTTTAGAGAGAGGAATTATTATGCTTATTTTTCAGATAAGCAAATTAAGACTTTGAAAGGTCATAGAGATTTGTTATCCAGTCAACCTTAACAATGATGTACTGAGTATCTGTTCAATAACTGTGGCTGGACTTGGGTGTACAACAGTAGACCAAAAAGACATGAAGATTATGGTTGGGGGAGGGCAGGAATCCAGATTTTTTTTTTTTTTTTTTTTTGAGACAGAGTCTTGCTCTGTCACCAGATTGGAGTGCAGTGGTGCCATCTTTGTTCACTGCAACCTCCGCCTCCTGGGTTCAAGCAATTCTCCTGCCTCAGCCTCCCAAGTAGCTGGGACTACAGGCACGTGCCACCACACTGGCTAATTTTTTGTATTTTTAATAGAGATGGTGTTTCACCATGTTGGCCAGGACGGTCTCGATCTCTTGACCTCGTGATCCACCCACCTTGGCCTCCCAAAGTGCTGGGATTACAGGCATTAGCCACCACACCTGGCCAGGAATCCAGATATTAAACAAAACTCAAAGGAATATAAAGTGAAAAACTGTGATACGTACCACGAAAGAGAAAAACATGGTGCTATGAGTGAGCATAACAAGAGAACCTATTTAGATTGGGTGGTAAGAGAAAGCCTAAGACCTGAGAGATAAAAGAGTCAGCCATGTAAAGAGTGAAATGAAGAGTGTTCTGAGCACAGGAAACAGGCTGAGTTAAAGCTGCAAATAGGAAATCAGCTTAACGTGTGTAAGGATTAGAACAATTCAGGTGGCTCAAGCTCAGTGATCAAGACAGGTGAGATCAGCAAGGTAGGCCTGAATGAGGAGTCTGAACTTCACTCTAGCATAAAAGAAAGACAACGGACAGTTTTTAAAAGGGCAGGGAGGAAGACGGGGAGGAGAGGGGGTGGGGAGCGGGAGAAGTGAGTAAAAGAGGAGGAGAAGGTGTGGGGATCAGACCATCAGATTTGAATTGTAATAAGGTCACTCTAGCTACTCTATGGAGAAACACTGTGTGGAACAGAATAGTGGTGGCAAGTAGAGAGGTGGAAAGATGCTCAAAATATTTTGAAGGTGTAATGGATTTCTTCTTAAAGTTAAATAGTAAGTAGTAGAACAAGAATTCTGTTACTGAAGCTTGGGCTCTTAACTTCTTCATCGGCAGTGTTCAATCTTTTGGCTTTCCTGGGCCACATTGGAAGAAGAAGAATTGTCTGGAGCCACACGTAAAATACACTAACACTAATGATAGCTGATGAACAAAAATAAATAAATAAATAAATAAATCAATAGGAAAAAAATCACACACAAAAAATCATGTTTTAAGAAAGTTTACGAATTTGTGTTGGGCCACATTCAAAGCCATCCTGGGCTGCATGTGGCCCACAGGCTATGAGTTGGACAAGCTTGTCTTAAATACTGATCAGAAACACTTCGTCAGTAAATGTTTTAAAGTTTGAGTCAAGAAAAAAAGATATTTCCTTTTACTGAGATAACAACTAGAAAGCATTTTCAGGATTAAATCTCAAAACATTTAATGGGGAGGTGTGACTTTTTCTTCCAATACTTACAGACCTCTGCCCCATGATGCTGAATGATGACTTGGGGTTGTCAATAGTCAATGACTGTCAACTACCCTAAAAGTAACACTTGTCTTTCTTGTAGATTTCAGTGAATTTAAATTCAGAGTTGGTAGAAATAACCTTAATGTCTGGGTTCCCTACAAGATCTTTTCATGATCCCATCGCATCTTCTAAGAGCCGCAGTATAAGAGAATGGAAGTTTCAGATCACTGAAGCTTTTTCCTAGCTTTGTGCTAAAGTTGAGACATATAACTCAAGAGAATATCAACTAGCTTACAAAGTTAATGAATGCCAAGATTATTTAGTGTTTTTCAATAATCTTTAAAAAATCTTTGAATTATTATTATGTTATATTCAGAGTACACTTGCCAGACCTACATAAAGACAGACAGGTATCAGAGGTCCATATTTACTCCATGCTTTTGTCAATATATCATAGAATGTTAAAGCTAGAAGATACTTCATCAATTTTAGTGATGTGTACTAACCATTAAATTGTGTTAAATCCCCTAATTGTTTTAAAACAATACTTTTTTTTAAGTTTATAGTTGAACTGTAACTGCTTTACAGGTTTTGTTTGTCTGTAATGGAAAATCACGTAGCTAATCTACGAATCGCAATATGCTTCTAGCTACTAAGCTAACTACTAGCTCATAGTACTTACCATATAAGTTAAATGCTACCTTTATTGTTATTATCTAATATATTTAATATTTTGCTTATGTGTTATTATCTATATGCCCCACAAAATGCAACTCCATGAAAACAAGAAATTATTTTTCCCCCTGTTGTTTCACTGCTAAATCTTTCCAACATGTAAAACAATGCCTGAAGCCTAGTGGACACTTAGAAAATATTTGTTGGATGACTGAATAAAAGAATGAATGAGCTTCAAACACTTATATCACTAAGTATTACCTGAGACAATCTTGGTGAAAGCTCTTTGTAAACCGTAAGCCATTCTACAAATGTAGAGCATTAGCAAAGACCATTTATTAAGCATTTCACATCCATTGTCTCCCTTACTTCCCAATTCACAAAAGAAACTAAAGTTCAAACAGCTAAAGCAACTTGCCCAATATAACACAGTGTAAGTGGTAGAATTAGAATTCCAACAAACAAGTTGATTCCAAATCCAAGTATCTTGACTCCAGATCTCCTGCCTTTTCTATCTTGCTCTTTATCATGACATGCTGACTCCAAGTACATAAAACAAAACATACCAGAACACTATTAAATTATACATACAATCATATTTGAGATAATGACTAAGAGCATTATCTTTGAATTAGACAGACCTACGTTTTCATTCCAGTTTTTGCCACTTATTTGAGATATGGCCTTCGTCAACTTTTCTAAGCCTCAGTTTCACCTTCTGTAAAATAAAGTAGTAATAATGCCTCTCTAATTGTGTGGGGAAAATTATGTATTTCAAGTAGAGGACTTAACTCATGAGTATGGGTTAATGGCTCAAAGTGCCTAAAATTTATTTATTTATTTATTTATTTATTTAGAGACGAAGTCTCGCTCTTTTTGCCCAGGCTGGAGCACAGTGGCGCAATCTCAGCTCACCGTAACCTCTGCCTCCCTGGTTCAAGCAATTCTCCTGCCTCAGCCTCCCAAGTAGCTGGGATTACAGGCATGCACCACCTTGCCCGGTTAATTTTGTATTTTTAGTAGAGACGGGGTTTCTCCATGTTAGTCAGGCTGGTCTTGCGCTCCCAATCTCAGGTGATCCGCCACCCTCAGCCTCCCAAAGTGCTGGGATTACAGACATGAGCCACCGCGCCTGGCCAAAAAATTTTATTTTTATCTTTGATGATAAAGAAACATTTTCCTGGTATCTTACAACCAACACTTGAATGTGGAATGACAAAAAGAGGGAAGTGTAGAAACAAATCAACAGACTTCATTTGCATTTCTATTTTTCCCTCTGTACTCTGCACTGATTTTACAGAAGCAAATGCTAACAAAGCCATATTTTTCTCTCTTTCTCCCAACACAGAACTGAGCTCATTACATTACTCTGCTGCCTACTGGTAAAGGTACAAGTGGATATGTCCACTGCTAAAACGCAGAAGGAATAATAATTTTTTTAAAAAAAGATTAGTTATCTTAAAGCTGTTGAAATGGTAAAGTAGTCTTCTTTGAGGTTTCCAGAATCCCAGTAAATTTTTTTCTTAAATAAGAACACCTATCTAGATGGTTACCTATGATTAAATCAAAGGTATAGAGTTACTAAAATGTATCAGTGTATCAACACCAGGAACTGTGTTTCAGATGAATTAGCCACTTCTAAAAGTTATTAGAATCACTTTTATTGGGAAAAAGTGTTAACAGCCAGGTACATGTCTCAGGCACTTTATAGTCTTGTATTTAACTACAATAGCATGTTGCAAAATCCAGGTGCCTCCCTTCTAGTTCTGAATCCAAATTAGCATGTCCTTGTTCTTGAGAGAAAGAGTCCCTTCTCTGGTTGTCCATGTGTGTTTACACAAGATATTCTTATTTCATAGTCAATCAATGGCTGATCTTTTCCAGCTACATAAACTTTGTTAACATATTTCTTCAGAAAATTCTTCTGTGCATGTCTACTAATATACTTAAAGGATTAGGTCTAAGAGTAAGAATTACGTTTCAATTATTTATTATGGTGCAATAGTCTTACCTAGAGGAAGTGAACTAATTCACAAGCATATTAAAGTTTCTCACCTCCCCAGACAATTTCACACATTTTTCTGCCAATTCTTCACTTTTCCTTAGAAAGTGAAGTCCCAGATAAAGAGGTAGCCATAGATGCCATTAAAACCAATTAACACTTCACCTTCATTTTGGGACAAAAAAAAGGAGGGGGAAAGCAGCAGTTTAAAGCAAATCTTTAATACTTTTGTGAAAGTAAATTTATAAGTCATTTCAAAGTAAAGCAGAATAACTTACTTGGGATAGAACAAATGTGGAATATTTAATGTTCAAGTGAAGAAAATAAAGGGCAACTGCTTCACAAATATTCACAAAATATGCAACTATTCACCAACTATACTATCCCTTAATGATAAAAATTAGAGGGTTAAGAATTCCTTGAAAGTATTTTAATCCTTATCTCTCCTTCAGCCAGCCTATGACAGATAACAAAGTGACCAATATATTATTTTCAAATCTTTCTCAGAGAAAGAATTCTATAATATACTTTAGAATCTCTTTAAAAATTTAATGTACACACCAAAGTGTCTTAATGTAGATGTTAAATGTAGACATTTTTTAATGTAGACAATAAAGTGTTATATAATTAGCTTGCAGAAAACCCCTCAGGTGCTAATACTATTTATATAAAATATTGAAGGGATGACAAGTATGAGTGTTTTCAAACATGCCACTCTGGCATACAGGATAGTGGTTGTGAAAAGAGTTTTGGAGTTGAGCTACCCCAGTTTCAAACCACACTGCTTCTAACACTTATTAGCAGGGCAACTCTGGGCAAAATACTTAATCTCTCTGAATTTGCCTTTCTTAATCTCACTTTATAGAATTGGTAAATGAATTAAAAGTACTAAAATTATATGAAGTACTTAGTATAGTAGTGTCTGATACATTAGTGAATACTTAGCATTTGGTGGCTATAGGCAATATATTGCAAGGGTTGTATAGATTCTGAAATCTGATTTCTCAGGTTCAAGTCCAGGTTTTCCCATTTGTTACTTATTTGGCTCTGGGCAAATTATTTCATCTCTATATATTAATATTAATAGATACATGAAAAAGATTAGAACAGTGCTTTATACATGGTAGTGCTAAAAAAATAATTTTTGTATTACCTCAACTGAAGTCTCATAGAAGCTAACATTTAAAGAACGTAGGAGGACAGTTTTCTCTTCTGATGTTTGATTTGACGAGCGATAAAAGTAAATGAACACTATCAACTCAATCCACATCCATAAATCTTTCCTATACACCAATATGCAATTATGCATTGATCAGATTCCCAGTGCAGCCTCACTAGTTTCAAGTTTTTCAGACTTGTCTGATGATACAAATCTCCCAGAGATTGTGACTGAGCAAGTCTGGGGTGACGGGTGGGGCCTGGAATCTGTATGCATAATCAGTTTCCCAGAGGAGTCCTGTGGCTAGGCAGGTTCAGAATCCCTGAGTCAGTTGAAGCTGTGCCCAAACACAGAACCTGAGAAGAATATCTAGCAGTCACCTCCACCTAAGAGAATTATTGTATTATAAATATTATGTAATGAAAATGAGAATTTTGAAAATGATTTGTTATTCAGCAAATATTTTATTTATCAGTACCAAATATTCATTGAGGGCCATTTGAGCATATTTTATAGTATAATTCAAAAAACAGTGTACAAAGGTTAATTGGAAAAGAAACCTACTCTTAAAAATTGAAATAATTTGGGGTGGTAACAGTGGTAAACAGAAAGAAAGAACATCATCGACAAAGATATGCATACAGGCTGGGAGCAGTGGCTCACACCTGTAATCCCAGCACTTTGGGAGGCTACAGAGGGTGGATCATTTGAGGTCAGGAGTTCGAGACCAGCATGGCCAACATGGTGAAACCCTGTCTCTACTAAAAATACAAAAATTAGCCAGGCACAGTGGCGGGCACCTGTAATCCCAGCTACTTGGGAGGCTGAGGCACCAGAATCACTCGAACCCAGGAGGCGGAGATTGCAGTGAGCTGAGATCATGCCACCGCACTCCAGCCTGGGCAATGGAGCAAACTCAGTCTTGAAAACAAACAAAAAAAAGATATGCATACAGTTATGTGTCACTTAACCACAGGATATATTCAAAAAATGCATTGCTAGGCCATTTCATTGTTGTGTGAACACCAGAGAGTGCATTTACACAAGCCTGGATAGTACAGCCTACTACACACCTAGGCTATATGGCACACTCTGCTTTTCCTAGGCTGCAAACCTGTACCTCATGTTACTATACTGAATACTGTAAGCAATCGTAACACAACGGTATTTGTATGTCTAAACATAACAAAACATAGAAAAGGTACATTTAAAATATGACATAAAGGATTTTTTAAATGGTACACCTGTATAGGGCACTTAACACAAATGGAGCTTGCAGGACCAGAAGTTGCTCCGGGTGAGTCAGTAAGTGGTGAGTGAATGTGAAGGCCCAGAACATTACTAAACATAACTGTAGGTTGTATAAACACTGTACACTTAAGCTACACTAAATGTATTTTTAAAATATTTTTCTTTCTTCAATAATAAGTTCACCTGACTTCACTGTAACTTTTTCATTTTATAAATTTTTAAGCTTTTTCAACTTTTTAGCTCTTTTATAATAACACTTAACTGAAAACACAAACACGTTGTATAGCTGCACAAAAATATTTCCTTTCTTCATACCCTTATTCTTTAAGCTTTTTTCTATTTAAAAAAAATTTAACTCTTTTTTTTTTTTTTTTTTTTTTTAACTTCTAAGAGTTTTTTCTTAAAAACTAAGTCACAGACAAACATCTTAGCCTAGGCCTAAAAAGGGCCAGGATCACCAGTATCACTTTCTTCCACCTCCACATCTCGTCCCACTAAATATAACATGCATGAAGCTGTCATCTCCTATGACAACAATGCCTTCTTCTGGAATACCTCCTGAAGGACCTGCCTGAGGCTGTTTTAAAGTTAACTTTAAAAAATAAAATAAAAAGTATAGTAAATACATAAACTAGTAAGATAGTCCTTTTTTCTTATCAAGGATGATGTACTGTACATAACTGTATGTGCTATATAGTTTTATACACCTGGCAGCATGGTAGGTTAGTTTTTACCAGCATCACCACAAATACGTGAGTACTGCATTGCACTATGACCTTATGATGGCGAGAGAAATTTTTCAGCTCCATTATAATCTTATGGGACTATGATTGTATATGTAGTCCATCACTGGTTAAAATGTCCTTACGCAGCACATGACGGTAATTTTATGGTACCTTTTGACCTGAGGAGTTCATTAAGTGTAGGATCAAGGGTCCTGTTAATCAAGGGGTCTGCTACTTTAAGAGGTCTGTTACAGTTATTTACAACACTGCTGTCATTGCTAATAGGTTAAAAATGCTAACAAATTTAGAACATTCAAATAAATTAACTACAAAAAGTAAAGGGTCATTATTTTTCCTTGATCCTTCTGAACATTTGTCTTTAGAAACAAATTATAGTTTGAGTAAAATTAGCACAAGCATGGATCTGAATTTTTTCAAGAAAAGATAAGAGGAAATAACTTCATTTTCAGCAAGCACCATGCTCACACCACACACATACCCCATACATGCTCAAACTTCTAAAACAGGAAGAGTTTTAGAGAATGAAGAGAGTCTGGAATCTATATACTAGTAGAAACACAAGAAAAACAATTGTGTAGGAAATACTAGCACAATAACATAAAAATAGCACTGATATTCTACTAAATGGAGAACGCTTGTAAACTATAGCATAGCAAATGTTTGCAGTTTTCAACACAGTTCATTATTAATTTCATTAGCCAATGTGGTCAAGAAGGTATGTATCTGTCTATTTTTTTGTTTATTTATATAGTTATTACTATTTAAGATACAAGTTAATACAGTGAAATCATTAGGTAAAATAGTGAAATCATTAGGCAATTCTCTCTATTCTCCTGGTCAGAGAATTTCTGGCTACGTGCATGAATTTGGAATAAAGTAGACTTAAACATAGTCATTATAGCTATTCAAATATTACTGGTCCATAGACACATGAGTTAAAGTAAAACATTTAACAGGTATTACTTAGAATATCACCCAAGGGAACAGGCACAAAACTCCAGGTTTTTCAGTCATTCACTGCCCCAAGAATTTAGAAAATAAAGAGGCACTTTAGGACTATTATATCTAATCCTGACAGCTTCTTTCTGAGTGGTGAGATTATAGGCACACTATTTTCTTTTTACTTTTCTGACTTTCCCAGTTTTCTAGAAAGAAAGTACTGTATTCCTTTTATAACTAGGGACTAAATTCCTCCATTTAAGGAAATTACGTGAAGGCTCTAAGTTATTCGAATATTATAGTAAGGCCATTTAAAAACTTTTTCCCTGAAGAGGTTGAATCATGCTGTCCCTCAAAAAAAATTGTCTTGGATAATCCTCATTTTATTCATTAAAAAATAATGTAAGAAATAAATTATAAAAGAGCTGAAATTCCATGTGCCATTTCCAAATGTAGATCTTCAAAGGATTGTCCACATCAGCAAGGCTAAGTGATGATAATAACAGCTTCACTGGTAGTAACGGAAGAACTCCTGTTCATCTGGTATATGATCCAAAGATGCACAGGAAACCCAGTGAAGGGTGGCATATGCATATGACAAATGCATATCCTTTCTCAGCAAGAGGAAAGCCAACTCTTCCATTGTATTGTTATTAAGAGACAGGACATAACCACTGCTACTCATCCTTTACCCTTTCCATCTCCAATTGCCCACTCCCTCCATCTTTATTTTTGCTTTCCTATTCTCTCTTTAGCTTTGGCCTATCTCCACAACCATTCCTTAGGAGGCACTCAGAAGCACTGTTATTCCCAGTGATGGCTCTATGAATTCAAAAAGGGACAATTTTGTGAACAGACACTGTAATATGTGGCAGAGATCTATGTGGCCTCCCATGTACACAAACATGGCCACTTTCTAGCGCTAATCCACAATTGGTTTGTTAAGACATACTGCATGTATAAGATGGGTTCAGTAATTTTCCTTTGAGCCTTTTTCAAATTTTCTTAAGTACCATGCTAATATAAGTCCAGTATGCCTGATGTCATGCTATTTGAGGAGGCAATATGCATCCAAAGGGCGAGGAACTCAGTATGAGTCTTTAAAAATAATAACACCCTTACAGAAAGGCATCTGTCAAAGTGAGTTCAATAAAATGATATGGACAGAGTCAGAAGATGGAAGCTGTTTTAATCCAGCACCTTCAGCTACATAAGATCCATATTCTACTGCTCACTGCAAGACTTCAGCTGACACATCCTTCAAAGAACTGACATAAGGAAACTCAAAAATACCTAATGACAGACCTTTCTGAGGTTCTCAAACTGAGAGCTGTTTGCTTGGGTTTATAAAGTGCAGAAACAACTTAGGAGGCAAATAACATAAATGCCATCAGTATGTTCCAATCCAGAAGTTTTTATTACAGTAAGTTTAGCTCTGGGCAAGCTGCCGCAATCAGCATATTGTGATAGCAAATACACTGACTCTGTATTTTCTTTCTAAGCAGTATATAGCACTCAGACTGTTCCTGAGAAAGATTCATGAAACAGCTCTAATCAACACATTATAGTTGGAACAGCTATATGTAACACTCAAAATTTTTATGCCTTAATTGTCAAAATTGTTTGCTTTGCAGATGAACACAATCAACTTTAGCTTTCAGTAAGATCATCCAAACTAATGATCAACTGACATGACAAATTACCCCTATACTTCCACTATCAAGGGCATCCTCTGAGATTATAATTCAAATGCTAGAAAAGAAAAATCTGAAATGGAGGCAAATAATAATTTACCAAAATGAATTACAAAAGTAAAGCTAAATTACAAAAAATGTTCCTGCTTTTTTTTTCCAAAAAATTTCAGAGACCATTGGTAATATTAAAAGTTCTTTCTCACTCAGAAATACAGGCAACATCTGACAACATAGGGCTTACTAAATGGAGTGTCTTCTGAAAGTTGGAAAATCTTAGTTTTCTTCCCAGCTTACTGTTTTATGATCTTCTGAAATATTAACTTATTAACCTCAAATTTCATAGCTCTAAAAGGAGATCTACAATTGTTATTTTAGACTTTGTCCCAAAGCAATAGTTTCTCAAACCAATAAAAAAACTGAATATGTACCAAAATTTTACTGGAAGAAAAAGTGAATGAAGTCCATAACATCCTCCAAATGTAGTAAAAACAAAATTCAAAAGTTCTTTATCAAATCCATAGTGAAGAAAAAATGAAAGGTAAAGAAGTGGCTGTCTCTCACCTATCCATGTTATCAGTTTATGCCAACATTCAGATTCCTTTTCCATTCCCCAACCAAAATTCAGAACCACACATACAGAGGTCCCTTTTGGGTTTGAATTAATATTTCAAGTTTAATGTGAACTTTATTAAATTAATAGGGAGGTTATCTTATTCTCAGATTATGCTGAAGTTTTCAAATTTATGGTAAGCAATTATCAATAAGTCATCCATAACTTGTATACTTGTACTTTATCTCCCTCTCGGATTAATAAAATTCATTTTTCTTCTCAGTAGTCAATTTTGTGTGTGTGTATGTGTGTTTACATTTTGTCCATGGTTCACACTTTGAGGAGCACAGAATACCTAGGTTCTAGCTGCAGCAGTCAACACTCAACTCAAGTCCAACTATGGTTTGGTATCAAATAGTGGCATTTGCCCCTCTAGCTTAATTATACAAGAAGACAATCCTGGGTCATGGCTAACTGGCACTCCTGGGATAGCTGCAGCAATTTAATGGCCTCATATGCAATTGATCTTTGCTTTGTCAACCAATCTGGGGACACTGAAAAGAGAAAATATTAGGATCATGTTTGCTCTCGCCTCTCTGTTAAGATCCTAGCTGTCTGCTGTTTTGCTACCCTCTACAACTTGTCCTCTCTCCCTAGAAGATAGGAATTTTAGATTATCATTGTTTGAGAATGAGGTGCTGGTTTGAAGACCCCCTAAATATCAATTGCCAATTGTCTTATGTTAAAATTTGTGTTACTGTGAGGTATAATCCTGCATAATTTATATTTTATCATAATTTCAGTAAAACATTTAACAATTTTTAATTATATCATCCAGGACTAGATGGAGATCCACAGACTGTATAATCATGTTATTCGGTGGACTGAATAACAGACCCCTAAAATTGATCAGGAACAATCTAGACCTGGGTCTCTAACAACACAACACAGAACCTGTCCTCAAGCCTGAATTTTTTCAAGCTTTTTATCAGTAACTTGAATAATGACACATATGACTTTCTTACCAAGGATTGTACCTTAGAGGTAGAATCAGAATTAAGAGAAAGGGATATCACAGAAACCAAGAAAGAAGAGAATTTTCAAAAGGGAGAAGTTAACAACATTCCCAACTTATAGAGGGAAAGTCAAGAAAGATGAATAATGAACAGTGCCCATTGGATTTGGAAAAAATAGATCATTATTGACTTCAGAGCACTTCTTATGAAGCATCAGGGGTAGTAATGAGAGAATAGAGAGGTTTAAAAATGAAAAGAGATTAGACAAATGAGAGGATTTAGCGGAGAGAGAGAGAAAGAGCAAGAGATACAGAAGAGAGAATGTTAGTTTTAAATGGGAGAAACATGAGTAGACTCATGTTGAAGAAAGGCATCAATAAAGCAGCGACAGTGAATAGATCAAAGTCTTGAGATAAAGAGAATGGAACAGAATCCAAAATAAAGGAATTCAAAACAAAAAAAAAATTATATAAAAAAATCTTACCCCCAAACACCAGGAGAATCAATTTTCAGAGATACAAAAAAAGATACATGGGCACTTTATAAGCTTGGTCAGAGGGACCAGAATGTCAAAGAATTTTCATTAGATAGTTTTTATTTTTTTCTGCTATTTGAAAATATTCTAAGAGTGAAAAAGAAAATTTATTTGGGAGGTTAAGGAAAATGGTGAAGTACTGGGGAATTCCTTTCTACAACTTTATTGGATAGTATGCCAGGCTCTATTAGAGATGGCAGAATATGGCAGTGAACAAAACCAACCAAGAAACAGAATAACCACGTGGGCTCCCAAAATGTTGTAGTTCCTTGGGGTTCTATTCTAGGCCCTCTTCTTTTATATACACTGTTCCAAGTCAGTCTCTTCCACTCTTTTATGCTTTTGGTTCTAATTACCATTGATAATACATTACATAATGTGTATATGATTATATATATGTACGCACTCATGAAGGTTATATTCTGTGAGAAGAAGGCAGACAAATGAAATGAATAAGCAACAATAGTTTACCTGGTAAATAAATGATACGTCCTGTGAAGAAAAATAAGGCAGGAGAAGGCAATAGAAAGTGAAAGAGGTCTATATTTTAGACAAACAGGAAAATCCTCCCTAAAGTGATGATCATTTGAGCTTAAAACCAATTAAAGTGAGAAGGCAAAGCACGCATCTTTATAGGGCAGTGACTTTTAACCTTAGTGCACATTAGCATCACCTGGGAATCTTTTAAAACAAAACTAATATCTGGGTTCCACCCTTCAGAAATTATGAGTTAATTGGTCTGGGGTGTGGTCTAGCATCAGAACTGTTTTAAATTCCCCATTGATTCTAATGTATAGTCAAGACTGAAAATTACTCAACTAATGGAAGAGCATTTAACAGAGGTAATCACAAGCACAAAGTACCAGAGCAAGGAACATGCTTAGAATCTAGGAGGAAAATATGGGGCAGCTAATCAAGTTTAAAACAAAACTTTAAATCATGGTGCTGACTAGCAAAAGTAATCAATCTTATTTTATACAGACCCCCCCTCCCCAAAAAAAATACAAAAAAAGACAAAGACAAAAATAAGGTGTGTGATTTTTCAACAGCAGTTCTCAGCAGCCCGAGGTTAGGTGTGGAGAAGGTAGATGGCTGGACTGACCCAGTACTAGGAGTCCAGAGATAAGAGTACTTAAAAAGGCTAATAGAGAGCTTTTGAAATAATAAACTGTTGGATATAACCTGAAGCAAGAAGGAATTAAAGTTGAAAGTTGTGGAGAAGTGGAATGTATCAATGTATAATGATCTAAATAAACAAACCAAAGAAAATGAGTGTGGGGGAGTTTAGTCAACCACAATTTCAGTCTGAACCAGAGGCATACTATGTCTACTAAATATTCTAAGGCAATCTTAGACTTCTTTTTAAAAATACTGGTTGACTTTCAGTAGACATTCATTAACTTATCTTCTGGCAACAGAATGGATACTACTTGAACTTGGGAAAGTACAATTCACACATCAAGGGAGGAAGCAGCCTAGCTCTGGGCTGGGCAGAACATGTTTGGAATATTATGTTCGGTTCAAATGAGCCTTTTAAAGAGAGTTTCTGATAAACATAAAGTGTTCAAGGATAGGTAGCCATGATTAAAATAATGTAGACATCAATTCTATTAGAAATGGAAACTTTCTTACCTGAAAAGTATGATGACATGAACGTTTGCAATCGTAAGTAGTAAGAGAAAGGAAAGATCTCAGACATAAGGAAGGGGTTCTCATTTCTTTATCATAGAAATAAAGTGGTACAGAATAATAAAGACACTCAAAATGTGTTCATTCTGGTAAATGATAAAAGACTAGACTTGTAGAGCTAAGAGGTCATGGTACTTCAAGGGGCACTAATGTAGATGTTGAATTTGACACAAAAGAATCATAGAAGATACCATGACACAAGTGCCCTCTATCCTTCATTAGAAGACCCCCAGTGTGCACTATGAATAAGCCACTGTATGACTCCATTGGGAAATTCTCTTCTGCTGAATGTACCTTTAAATGCACTAGGGGCTGTGGGATGGAAGAAACAGGGAGCGGTGTCAGGGAGGCTTGATTCACTGAAGAGACATATTTGGAACTATGCAGAACTGGAAGACTATAAACCTTTAAAAAGCACAAATTTGATGCATATTAAGTACTAGTTATAAAGGAAACAGGGGTCAGCTGAAGGGCTTCTCAAATGGTGGACTCAGAAAGAGGGTAATCAGTAATTAGAAAGTACTTGCAAGATGTACTTCCTGTTTGAAATCTGTCTCTTCAATGAATGAAAGCCAAATAAAGCAGAGATGAGCTGTGGTGGCTGTGAGGTCGCATACCCTGAGAATAACCGCTCTTCTGGACATTTATCACCACTGTGGCTTCCCAGAGAGAGGATCTAAGGGATGTGAACACTGTGGATGTGACCCTTCTGCCACCTCAGAAAACAAGCTCTCTGGAGCATGGTGGATGCTTGTAAGGACTCTGTGGCCAGCGTCAGGCAGATTAAAAGAGCCACTGATCCCCTCAGCTGTTGCTTGTTGCCTGAGGCCTTGTGCATTTCCAACAAGAAATGGCTGGTGGTAGGTCTGTTTCATTGAAAAAATGCCCCAAAGCAAAGCTGTGACCCTAAAGCAAGAAAACTGAAAAGATAAGTTCTCTGTGAAATTCATTTCACTCTCAACATGTTCTGCCTTTACCATAAATATAAACCATAAGTGGCTCCACCTCTCCACTGACATCAGAGGAACTTTGGAATCAGGGTTAGAAGACCACCTTCTTTACTGAATGTTTAACAATCTTTCGGTGAATGCAAAATAATTCTATACTTTCACCACTTTAAAAATAACTTCTGGCCAGGCGCGGTGGCTCATGCCTGTAATCCCAGCACTTAGGGAGGCCGGGGCAGGTGAATCATGAGGTTCAGAGTTCGAGACCAGCCTGGCCAACATGGTGAAACCCCGTCTCTACTAAAGATACAAAAAATTAGCCGGGCATGGTGGTGTGCACCTGTAATGGCTGAAGCAGGAGGATCACTTGAACCTGGCAGGCGGAGGTTGCATGGAGCAAAGATCGTACTACTGCACTCCAGCCTGGTGATAGAGTGAAACGCTGACAAAAAAAAAAAAAACACACTTCCAAGTCTGAATTCTAACATAAGCAAGAATAATACATTTAAAAGTGCTGTACTCCCTTTGAAAAATCAGTAGGTATAAGGACATTAAAATCACTCATGTAAAGCAAGTCGCCTACTTCAGGCTTTGTCAAAATCAAATCTCAAGGAAGTACCAAACTCATAAATATTTTGCTACCTCCCTGTGGTAAGCAGAATTCTAAGAATGACTTCCAATGATTTTCACTCTTTTATAACACCTCCCCCTTTGACTATGAGTGAAAGTGAAGTCAGAGAGTATCCAAGCCTAAAAAGGATTTAATAAGTCATTGCTGCCTTTGAAGATGTAGAGGGCTGCAAGAAGCTAAAAGCAGCTCTCTGCTGACAGTCAGCAAGAAAACAGAAAGTACAGTCCAACAACCACAAGGAACTCAATTCTGCCAATAATCTGAATGATCTTGGAAGCAAATTTTTCTCCAGAGACTCCGGGATAAAAGCCCAGCAGGATGACATCTAGATTTTAGTCTTGTGAAACTGAGCAGAGAAGCCAGCTACACTTCTGATCTACAGAACTTTGAGATAATAAATGCATGTTGTTTTAAGACAGTAATTCTGTAGTAATTATATAGCAGCAAAAAACTATATACCTGTACTTTCTATACATAGTTCTATCTATCCTAATAAAGGTAAAATTTGTTTTCTACAATTTTTAGAAGCAACAATTTAGAATCAAAAAAAAATTTTTTTTTGTTATAAGAAAAATTTTTAATGTAAAGAAAGGAAATCAAGAGAACTTACAGATTTCACAGTAGTTATGCACAAAAGATCAGAATTAAAATAGAATTCATATTTTATAAGTATATATGAACTGCTTTCCAGAAATCTATGTCATATACATTAAGAGGACTACACAGCTATTTCAAAAGAGGGAAACAGGTTAAATCAATAATACCAAGATATTTTAGTGAAAAAAATATATGTATGTAATGCTTTAAGGGGACAGCAATAATAATTTTTCTAGTTTAAACCATTGGTAGAATAAAAACACTCTATTTTCAAAAGAAAAGTGAGAATCAATAGATACAAAGGTCATTATTTGATCCAAGGAATGACAAGGAACCAACACAACTATTCACCATTCATTTCAGTATGTTCTTGCTTTAGGGAAATTCAAAGAACATTTTTTCATACTTGATCTTTGTTGTTCAGTGGTTCATATATATGAAAGGAGTTTGGAAAATGCTTGGCAGTCTTATAAACTTACAGTATGAGGTTTGTTGGCTTATAACCTATAAGGCAACCAGACCATAACTGTCTTTCTACCACTGCAGCTAGTTCATGTTAAAATAAATCAAAGAATTCAATATGCCACCAACACTTGATGTCCTTTCATTTTTTATTTTTTCTTTATTTTTTTCCCACCTGAGATGCCATGGCACCTTTCATTTTTTAAAAAATATAAAGTATATTCACATGCAAATCTTTCTTCAACTCAAGAAGAGGCAGCATGACATAGTGGTTAAATGTGTGGGTTCTAGAATTTGCCTTCCTGAGTAACTCCTAAGTCTACCACCTCCTAGGTGTGTGATCTCAGGCAAATTAGGAACTGCTCTGTGCTTCCAAATCCCTTTCTGAAAATAAAGAGAATCAAGAATACATACCTGACAGGATCATGGCACGTGTTAACAACATTAATAAGTAAAAAGTCTTGTAAGAGTTCTTGGAACAGATTAAGTGCCCAACATCCCTTAGCCATTATTAAGACTGCCACAGCTTTTCCTTATAATCGTCCCCTAACTTTAGGTAAAATTAGAAATCTTAACAATGGATACATTTTTTAAACAAAGGTCTAAAGTGACAATGATGGCTCACTACAAACTTTCAACTATTTCCTCTGCTTGCCCCATTCTCTTGCATTACATCCAAGGTCTTTTATTGGATGGCTGCTTGTAGGTAAGATAGAAATCAGATGTGGAAAACACAAGATGGACTCTGAGCGTGGCCCAGCTGAATCTTAAACACTAGTCCAAAAATGTAGTCTGAAGGCCAGGCGCGGTGGCTCAAGCCTGTAATCCCAGCACTTTGGGAGGCCGAGACGGGCGGATCACGAGGTCAGGAGATTGAGACCATCCTGGCTAACATGGTGAGACCCTGTCTCTACTAAAAAAAATACAAAAAACTAGCCGGGCGAGATGACGGGTGCCTGTAGTCCCAGCTACTCGGGAGGCTGAGGCAGGAGAATGGCGTAAACTCGGGAGGCGGAGCTTGCAGTGAGCTGAGATCTGGCCACTGCACTCCAGCCTGGGCGACAGAGTGAGACTCCGTCTCAAAAAAAAAAAAAAACACACACACACACACAAAAATGTAGTCTGAAGCTGAATCAGCCTTTGAGGTAGGTGGTGTGACCACCTCTGATTCTGATTCCTACTTAAAAACATAAGTGACTGGCCAAGGAAGACTCAGAAGCACATGGAAGACATCAGTGAGACATGAATGAAAAGCTTGTCAATTTTCTGAAGTTTCCACTTGAAAGAAATGTACTATTAATGACAACAACAACAACAAAACCTGAGCGCTTTGTTTCTTTTGCAACCTTGAACTAAATGAAAGCATTATAAAGTATCCCAGTAATAAAGAGCACGGGCGCAGGAGTCAAACGCATCCATTTTCAAGGCACTCCTCTTGGTCTCAGTTTCCTCACTACTAAAATGGAAATAATACTTGTGAGTAGTTGTGAGATTCACATGAGCGAATGCAAGTATGCACATACAAGAATGTGTGATACATAATAAACTCTCTGAGGTAGCGATATTGTAACAGACATTGGCTGTTATCATTATCAGTAAACAAACGTTTGACTTCTAGGTGAAATCCATCTCTTCTATGTAAAAAGCTATAGGATTTGATACGCCTCACTCAAACTATCAGTGGCTTCATCTTTATGATTTAGAAAACCTTAAAAACAGGTTAAAAGCTATGGATGGGAGTGGGGAAAAGTTGTACTGTCAGCTCCAAGGCATGACTCAGAAATGTCACATTGCACCTGCATATGACATTACGATCCTAAATTATTCTATCAAGTTTCTTGGAATAAATTCAGGAGTCTAACACAGAAAAAAGTGTGAAATTTAGAATATGAGAATCTCAATTAACTGGTTTTTCTCTGTATATATCAAAAGCAAGTCCTTCACTATGTAAGAAATTAAATCTTTGGTCAGATGCCTCTTCTTTCTGTTCAGAGGATTCCACAAGTAATCTTATCCCTTCTACACTGAAAGGTATTTTGCAAATATTAACATTAATATTAAAAATATTAATAAGGTTAATTCCCTTATTAAATTCCCAGGTTAAGTAGTTATGTTCGGGGTTTGTTTTTAAGTTTTATTTAAAAAATAATTCCCATATATAGGCATACCTCAGAGACATTGCAGGTTCAGTTCCAGACCACCAAAAGTCCTCTCAAACCCTGCCACTGCTTTATCAACTAAGTGTATGTAATATTCTAAATATTTTGTTGTTATTTCAACAATGTTCACAGCATCTTCACCAGGAGTAGATTCTATCTCAAGAAACTATCTTTGTTTTGCTCATCCATAAGAAGCAATTCCTCACCCATAAAGAGAACATGCCAATAAAGTGGGTCACGTTTCTGGTTTCCCAGTACATATAAAAGTTATGTTTATACTACACTGAGGTCTATTAGGCATGCAATATGCCTTATGTCTTTAAAATATGTATATATCTCAATTAAAAATACTTTATTGCTAAAAATGCCAATAATTGTCTGAGATGTTGGCAACTCATAATCTTATTGCAGGTGGAGCGTTTTGCATCAATTGCAGGCTGGGGTGGCTGTGGCAATTTCTTAAAATAAGACAACAAGGAAATTTTCTGTATTAATGGACCCATTCTTTCACAAAAGATTTCTCTGTATTATGTGATGCTGTTTGATAGCATTTCACCCACAGTAAAACTTCTTTCAAAACTAGAGTCCTCTCAAACACTGCCACTGCTCTATGAACTGTTTATATAATATTCTAAATAGTTTGTTGTTATTTCAACAATGTTCACAGCATCTTCACCAAGAGTAGATTCTATCTCAAGAAACTATTTTCTTTGCTCATCGATAAGGAGCAACTCTTCATCCATGTAAGTTTTATCATAATATTACAGCAACTCAGTCACATCTTCAGGATACACTTCTAGTTCTAGCTCTCCAGCTATTTCCACCATATCGTCAGTGACTTTCTCCCCTGAAATCTTGAACTCTTCAAAGTCATCCATGAGGGTTGGAATCAATGTCTTCCAAATTCCTGTTCATATTGATACTCAGACCTCCTCCCATGAATCAGAAATGTTCTTATCTAGAATGGTGACTCCTTTCTCTACATTTTCAATTGACTTTGCTCAGATCCATCAGAGGAAACACTATCTATGGCAGCAGTCGTCTTAAGAAGAATTCACTTCTTCTTTTTTTTTTTTCTTTTGAGATGGAGTTTCACTGTTGTCACCCAGGCTGAAGTGCAATGGGACAATCTTGGCTCACTGCAACCTCTGCCTCCCGGGTTTAAGCGATTCTCCTGCCTCAGTCTCCTGAGTAGCTAGGATTACAGGCGCCCACCACCACGCCCAGCTAATTTTTGTATTTTTAGTAGAGATGGTGTTTCACCATGTTGACCAGGCTGGTCTCAAACTCCTGACCTCAGGTGATCCACCCACCTCGGCCTCCCAAAGTGCTGGGATTACAGGCGTGAGCCACCACACCCAGCCAGAAAAATGCACTTCTTATATATGAAGACTTGAAATTACTCCTTGATACATAGACTGCAGAATGGATGTTGTATTAGCGGGTGTGAAAACAGCATTAATCTTCTTGCACATCTCCATCAAAGTTCTTGGGTGACTAGGTGCATTGTCAATGAGCAGTAATATTTTGAAAATAATCTTTCTTTCTCAGCAGTAGGTCTCAATAGATGGCTTAAAATATGCAGAAAACCTGCTGTAAACAGATGTGCTATCATCCAGGCTTCATTCTTCCATTTATAGAGCACAGGAAGGGTAGACTAAGTATAATTCTTATTAGCACTAGGATATTCAGAATGGTAAATGAGCACTGGTTTAAACTGAAAGTCACCCACTGCATTAACTCCTAACAAGAAAGTCAGCCTGTCCTTTGATGCTTTGAAGGCAGGCATTGACTTCTCCTCTCTAGCTATGATAGTCCTAGATGGCACCTTCTTCCAGTAGAAGGCTAGCTCATCTTCACTGAAAATCTGTTGTTGAATGTTAGTGGCCTTCATCAACGATCTTAGCTTGATCTTCTTGATAATTTGCAGCAGTTTCTACATCAACACCAGCTGCTTTACCTTGTGTTTTTATGTTATGGAAATGGCTTCTTTCCTTAAACCTCAGGAACCAACCTCTGCTAGCTTCCAACTTTTCTGCTGCAACTTCCTCACCTCTCTCTGCCTTTCTAGAATTGAAGAGTTGGAGCATTATGCTGTATTAGGCTTCAGCTTAAGGGAATGTTGTGGCTAGTGGTCTTCTTTCCAGACCACTCAAACTTTCTCCACATTAATAGTAAAGCTGTTTTCCTTTCTTATCATTCATGTGTTCACTGGAGTAGCACGTTTAATTTCCTTCAAGAAATTTTCTTTTGCATTCCCAACTTGGCTAACTGTATGGCACAAGAGGCCTCACTTTCGGCCTGTCTTGGCTTTTGACATGCCTTTCTCACTAAGGTTAATCATGTCTAGCTTTTTATTTTAAGTGAGAAACATAGGACTCTTCCTTTTATTTGAACACCTAGAGGCCATTGCAGGGTTATTAATTGCCCTAATTTTAATATTGTTGTGTCTCAGGGAAGAGGGAAGCCAGAAGAAAGGGACAGAGATGGGGAAAGAGCCAGTCAGTGGAGCAGTAAGAAGAAACACACACATTTATTGATTAAGTTTGCCATCTTATATGTGCTCAGTTCACGGCAATTTGTAATGAAGATCACTAACCACAGATCACCATAAGAGATATAATAATGATGAACAAGTTTGAAATATTGTGAGAATTACCAAAATGTGACAGAAAGACAAAAGGAAAGACATACTGTTCAGAAAATGGCACTAATAGACTTACTTGATGCAGGGTTGCTATAAACATTGAATTTGCAAAAAGCACAATAACTGTGAAGTATAATAAAGGGAAGGACAATAAAATGAAATATATGTGTATATGTACACAAAACAATCAATTATTTTAGAATGAATATTTTTACACCACCACCCAGGTGAAGGCAAAGAACACTGCAAGCACTCCTGGAAGTGCAGCACACATTCCTTCGTAATTACAATCCTTGACCAAAAGTAATTCCAGTCCCCATTTTTATGGTAATTATTTACTCACTTCGCTTAATAGTTTACCTAAATTTGCATCTCTTCATGCTATACTTTAATGTTGCCTATGTTTGAACTATACTCAAATGGAATCACCCACCATGCACACTTTCATGTCTCGCTTCTTTCACGCAAACATTACCTTTTTGTGATTCACATAAGTTATGTATACACACAGTTTCTTCATTTTCACTGCTGTGTACTATTCCATTATATGATTTACCAAAATATATTGATCTATATGTTGCTGATGGACACTTGTTTTAAGTTTTGAGCTATTATGAATAATGCAGCTATGAACTTCTTGTATATGTCTCTAAATGCACACACACACATATAAACATGTTGGGTATACATCTAGGGAGAGAATTGCTTAATCTTTAGATATTCATATCTTCACATTTAGCAGATGATATCAAATTTTCCCAAGGTCATTGTATCCTAAGTATTAATTATAGCAAGCTTATAAATATGATAATTTGTTCAAACTGAGTCATAGTCTATGGGCACGGCTGCAAAATAGCTCTGTAACTGAGACAATAATAAACATGGTCCCAGCTTTATGATGAGAAAATCCATGGTCATTTGCATGTCTTTCTAGCTAGTTTTCCATATAGATAGATGATTCCAACAGGTTGAATCAGAGTAGATTATGAAACTACTCTATTGCTGTGCAAGTAGAATCAGCCTGAGTAATTGACAGACCAAGAACAGTACCTCAAAATTCTGTTCTGACTTGGGATCAGAGCTCAGCATACCTAATGAGTTTCTACAGTTCTTGAATATTGAAAGCTAATGTTCTAGGAGACAGTAACACGTGCAATATAAGTTTTATCCTCTATAGAGTAAACTTAGTGCTAGGCTCAGTCCCATTGTGTCTTCCTAGTTGGACTGAAATCTGGAACTACTGCTTGTGATATGACAATACATCAGAAGGCAGGCTGCATCTACGATACCTAGAACAGGGTTGGCACATATTGGAAACTCTACAAATAACATTTAAATGATAAATAAATACATCATTAAGTTAAAAAGAGCAAGGTACAGAATGGTAGCACCGGGTATTACCACTCCCCCTGCCCCCTACGTAGTCCCCTCCTAATGATATTCTGTCTTGCAAATCCCAGCAGGTTTCCCCTAACTCCAATCTCTGCCTCCTCAATTCAGCGAGTTGACTGGGCTCTGTTTCAGTTCTCCTTCCTGCCCCTTGGCCTGGAATCCGCCTCAGAGAGGAAGATGGGACAATCGTTGGGCCGGTCTTACTGATTTCCCTCCTCTCAGGTCTCATAGTCCTACATTGCCTGTTGTCTGCTATCTGAAAACAGTTGTTACGTATTTTGTGTTTGATTTTCTAGTTTTTTATTACAGGAAAGAAATTCTGGCAGCAGTTAAACCTTCATGGAAAGAAGTACAAGTCGTTTTCCTAACTTCCCCAAGAGTGATAAAGAGTGTTTCCAAGGTGAATTTAAATGGTATTGTGATAGAAAAACACACACGTGCACACACAAACCCAATTCTTATCTTTTAGAGGTTCTATTTATGAACTAAGTGATATAATTTCTGGGATTTGCTTCAAAAATATAGGTAAGGGTGAAATTGCATGGGCCATGAATTGATAATTACTAAGTTGGATGATGAGTCAGTGGGAAGCCACTGACTGGCTGTTTCTGACACAGCTACTTCTGAGCTACTACTGAGTTTGCAGTTAGGTAAGACATTAATAAAATTGCCAGGGTATGGTAAAAAAGAAAACTTGCTTGCTCATTTTTATTCATCAATGGACATTTACAGCAATTAGAAAACCTGCTAAACATATGGTTCACTTTAAAAATCAACTTAAAAGAGCTCCACAACTTAAAAGAGCTCCATCTTTGCCAAATTTATAATTTATGAGCTCTGAAAATACGTCTTTAAAAAGAATTCTATCAAAAGAGCATCTCAGTGCCTACTCTTTACTAGTGGAATAATGTTGTTTGCTTCTATGATATATACATTCTATGCCATAGCTAATTTTTAAATAAATTAGTTGCCTACAAAATATTCAAGCTCCTTTGGGCTTCTGGCAAGCTTCCTATTAATGTATTAAAAATGTCATTAGCTACTAACACATAAAAGAATACTAACACACAAAATAATCCATTTTATATGCTGCTCTCTGTAAACAGGAGAATAAACAAACAGTACCATTCAAACTCAAGTCAAGCCTATCCTCATGCTTACTGCTCACTAAAGGTCTGTCAGAAGATTGTAATTAGGCTGTAAACCCTGGGTTCCAAGCAGCTCTCAAAAACCATTCTACAAACTATTCATCTAGCAGCCATTTTATTTATCCCCTAACAGAAATTCAATCCTCTAGTCACTGTGCTATACACACATGCATGAAGACACACACATGCATACACCCAAACTAACTAGAAATACATTATTCAATGATTGTTCAGCTTATGTTGCTACAACTGTCAAAGTGAGGACTTACATACATAAAAAGGTTAAAAGTGATTTGGTTTGGTTGAAACACTACACCAAATACATTTTAGGTAACTAATATCTAACTTTCCTCCTTAATCTAATGGGCTTCCTCTTTCTAGTGATGTGTCCCGATTTGGGACTTGGGCATAACAAATGATTCACTGCCCTTTAAAGCTCAAACCTAATGTTCATTCACCTTTTTTGAAATAATGCAATGCTGCTGGAAAAGGTGTAATGTTAAATTTATCTGTATATTTTCATACTCTTCCAATGGCAGATATTTTACCTAGGAAAGTGAGTTATGAGATAAAAGGGAAAGACACTCTATAATGCACTTTTGGAAGGGTCGAAGACTCAGCTGGCAGGTACACAGTGTCCTTCTTGGTGATCATTTCCCTCCATTGGATCTCTCTGCTGGACTATCACACATCTGCCAAAATGCTGCTTTAAAAACCTCCAATGGCTTCCCATTGCAATAAGAATAAAGTCCACACTCTTTACAGTGGCCTAGTGGGCTTCCATGATCTGGCCCCTGCTCACCTCTCTGAACTCACACCTTACCACTCCCCAGCCCGCACATCTAGCCACAGTTTTGGTTTCTTCATGAAACCAAGCATCTTCCTGAAATAGATCTTTTTCCCCCAGATCTTCACATGGCTAACTCCTTCTCGTCATTAAGGTCTCACCTGAACTGTCATCTCTTTAAAGGGGCTTTTTCTGATCATTGTTACTAATATAAGGTACCCACAGCCCCTACCTCAATTCACTCTCTATTCTACCTTTTTCTTTTGTGTTCTTCAAAGCATTTATCTCTATCTAAATTGTTATTACATATTTATTGAGTGTCTTATTAGCTGTTTCTCCCAGTGGATTATATACTACTTGATGGCAAAGACTTTTTCCATATTGATCACTGCTATATCTCCAGTGCCTATAGTAGCATATGGCATCTGGTAGGTGCTCAATAATATTTGTTGGATAAATGATTGAATATTTATGTTTCAGTTTGTACAAACTGTGTTAATATATATTCTCTCTTTTAAACTTGAGAAAGTCACTGGGTTATGACGTCTCTTAGTTCTTAATTTTCTGAGCTTCCCAAGAGCAGATACTATCTCCCTGTTTCCCCACTGCTTAGCCTAGTGCCAGGCACATAGCAGGTGTTCTGTAATTACTTAGTGAAACAACTCCTGAATAAATGCATGAATGAAGCCAGGCGCGGTGGCTCAAGCCTGTAATCCCAGCACTTTGGGAGGCCAAGGCGGGTGGATCAGCTGAGGTCAGGAGTTCAAGACGAGCCTCACTAACATGGTGAAACCCCGTCTCTACCAAAAGTACAAAAATTAGCCGGGTGTGGTGGCAGGCGCCTGTAAACCCAGCTACTCAAGAGGCTAAGGCAGGAGAATTGTTTGAACCTGGGAGGCGGAAGTTGCAGTGAGCCGGGATCAAGCCACTGCACTCCAGCGTGGGCAACGAGAGCAAGACTCTGTCTCAAAAAAAAAAAGAAAAGAAAAGGAAAAAAAAAAAACCAGCATGAATGAATGAATGAGCTTTTAGAGTTTTTTTTCACCTGATCTGGTCAAGACTTAAGAATGGCTCCTGCTACTGCAGTTTACAAATATAGCCCTGGGTATACATAAAAAGAAAGGTGCAGCAGTCACTGTTGATGTCCTACTCAGACTCCCAGGGTTTCTCAACCTTAGCTCTACTGACATTTTGGACTGTATAATTCTTTGTTGTAAAAAGTTCTTCTGTATATTGTAGGATATGTTCAGCAGCATCCTTGGCCACTACCCACTAGCTACCAGTGGCAACACCACCTCCACCCGTCCCCTAGTCACATTAATTAAAATTATCTTCAGACATTGCCAAGTGTGAGACAAAATTACCCCCAGGTGAGAACCATTGCCCTTTACCTGTAGTGCATCATCTTCTAGCTATGTGACTGTTGGCTAGTAAAAGCTGTACCCTTCTACAGAGAATTGTCTTCAGCCTCTTGGACTTGCCTTTCTGGGAAAAGTCAGGAGGTTATGCCCTCCCTCCAAGGATAGCTTTAGGCAATGAATGAATGATAAAAGGGAAGAATACAAGATGCCTGTAGGTCCTACAATTCTGAGATGCTATTCATGCTTCACAGCTCCCAGTGGAATCAGATGAAGGCTAGACTTCAGGGAAAACTACACCTTTGCTTAGCTTTCCTCCCTGAGCTATTCTACTTTCCTCACTCTCTTATAGGACTCTCTTGAGAGTACTCCTTTAGTGAACCTCTTGCCTAAAAATTGCCATTTTAGGGTCTATTTTTTGGGAATCCAACCTAAAATATGTAGTAGGTAAGGAGAAAAATAAAGTAATACTTAAGCATTAAAAGTACATCCTCAAAATGTGAGAGAAAAGCTTTATTCAGGGTATTAAGTGGTACTTTCTGCAGAAACAGTGCAGTACTTTTTCAGTACTTACATGTGGAATGTTAACAGGGTGTGGACACATGTGAAGGTGTATAAAGGTGGCAGCTCACTACTGCTACTACTTTCTGCCCTTTAAGATTTTCAACATGTTGATCATGAAAACATGAGCCACAGTTATGACTATTTTATGGCAAATACATAATACTTATCAAATTTGCAAACTCGTATCACTCTCATTCACCACACATCTTGCACTTAAGGCAAAACAAAGAGCACAACTTCCTTTATTTGGAAGCCACAGATTTCCCACCCAGAGGCTTTTGTTAACACTGTATCTTCTGTCTGGAACATCTTTTACCTGTGTCCAAATACTCAAATTTTACCCACATTTATGTCCAAATTTCAAGCTCAAAATGTTTCAAAAAGGATTCTCAAATTCCCACAGCTAAAAGTAATTCCTCCCTTCTCTGGCACTTTTCCATACATTAATTTGTGTTTAATTCACATAATCTCTACTAAAATTCCCTAGGACTGGATGAATGTCCTGTTCTAATTTCTATCCTTTTTGACTCTAGTCTTATCTAATATTTGTCACAGGAATAAACAAATAAATGGATGAACGAATCAATCAATGATAAAAAGGTTATTTCTGTGGACTCCTGTTTTCCTTTTTGGTACAACTTGTACAAATAAATGATTCCAAAGAATCTTAAGAAGAATTAAGAGAATAACAACTCAAGTACAAAATCATGTCTTTAAGGAATGACAAATATATCAACTAATATGAATATGACCATTTGTTTGATTTTTGAAAGACTTTTAGTCAAAAATTATGTTCCCAAACTAATTTTCAAGCAGCTGTGCTTATTTAAGAACAAGACACACCTGCTTTAGAACTCCTAAATGCCAGTCATCAGAACAAATTATCTAAAGAGCATGTTAAAAATACAGCTACCAGCTGGGCACAGTGGCTCACGCCTGTAATCCCTGCACTTTGGAAGGCTGAGGCGGGTGGATCAACTGAGGTCAGGAGTTCGAGACCAATCTGACCAACATGGAGAAACCCCTTCTACACTAAAAATACAAAATTAGCCAGGCGTGGTGGCACCTGCCTCTAATCCCAGTTACTTGGGAGGCTGAGGCAGGAGAATCGCTTGAACCCAGGAGGCAGAGGTTGTGGTGAGCCGAGACTGCGCTATTGCACTCCAGCAACAAAAGTGAAACTCCATCTCAAAAAAAAGTATAGACCTATATATATATATATATAATATATATATATATAGCTACCTTGACCAGTCTCCTGAGATTCTGTCCCTTTTGATCTGAGGTGGGCTGCTGCCTGGGTGCTCAGGCAGGTCTGAGGACAGCTGCTCTGTTTTGTGCCAAGACTCTTAAAGCAGCCCCAATTCTCTCTGTCCTCCCTTGTTCGGTTTAAGACCCAACTTCAATCCCATCTCTCCTTTAAGAAACTTCTTTTTTTTATATTATATAACTATCTTTTAATTTTTTTAAACTTTCATTTTAGGTTCAGAAGCATATGTGCAGATTTGCTGTATAGGTAAACTGCACATCACAGGGGTTTGGTGTACAGATTATTTTGTTACCCAGGTAATGACCATTCCAAATCATTGCCTTCTCTTTTAATACATATAGCAACTAGAAAACAGCTGTGGTGGTAACTGCCAAACCAAAAACAGATGCACTTTCCTCTTCACTTTCTTTAGTGCATGATTAGCACCTTCTTCCTCACTGTTTCACTTATTTAAACGTTTCATGCTCTAACTTAGCTGTAAGTTCCTACTGGGGAAAAACTAGTGAATCCTTACTTTGATTCTATCTCCAAAATGCTGACAATTTTATCTATTTTGGAATTAATAAATTATTATTTGTTTAGGTCAAAAATATTTTAAAACCCCGTAATCACTGAAATATAGAACAGGAAAAGCAGGGCCAGGCATGGTGGCACACACCTGTAATCCCAACACTTCGGGAGGCCAAAGCTGGTAGATCACTTGAGCCCAGGAGTTCAAGACCAGACTGGGCAACTTAGTGAGACCATGTCTCTACCAAAAATGCAGAAATCAGCCAGGCATAGTGGAATGCGTCTATAGTCTCAGCTACCTGGGGGGCTGAGGTGGCAGGTTCACCTTAGCCCAGGAGGTCGAGGCTGCAGTAAGCTGTGATCATGCCACTGTACTTCAGCAGCCTGGGTGACAGAGCAAGACTCTGTCTCAAAAACAAAAACAAACAAACAGACTATGAGAAGCACTGAATCAGTGTTAGTTTTTAAAAAGTAAACATTTTATCAATATAAGGCTAAAAGGAGTATGTGAAAGGAAAACTGAAGGGCAGAAGACTTCCTAAAAAAGCAAGCATCTGTTTTACACAGAGGCCACACATTGTGTCGTTCAATTTACTAAAGTGAGCAAGGGTTACTTTTGTAATTTTTTAAAGTAATAATAAATTCAAGATTATAGTTGTGGAGACTGATAGACAATGTAGGAAGGATCTGTTACTTGAATGTGATGAATCACTTTAGCATTCCAATATCCTGTGACATCTGCATGAATCCACAAGCACAGGGATACCAAATCTTAGTACTCACACAATGGTCTGAGATCTGTACTGAATAGACTCCCCCAGTTCCACCTGACTCGGCCATGACTAATCCTGCTGCAGTCAAGGAGACAGAGTAATTCTCTCAGAGTCCTCCCTTACATGCTATTTCTAACCTCAGGGCTGGTGTAGAAGCTTCCCCTAGATTACCCCCTAAATATTGGTTAATATAAGGAAGGAGTTGGGTTGTTTATATGCCCCATGAGCCATCTCTGTCAAGCAACAGGCTCAAGGGTCAGGTAAAGTCTGTTTCTCCTTGGGACAGAATTGGCAGCTGGCATGGAAAATATGGTTCCTCAGAAGTATCACTACATATAAGTATTGCCACAATTTCTCAGTAAATGTTTTAAGATTCACTCTGATTAGACTGGCATATGTCATACTTTCACCACTGAGACAGAAAACAGAATGTCCTGATTGGTTTAAACCTGGACGTAGGGGTGATTTCAAGTTCCTTGAAAAACACACACACTACAAAAATGGAAATGAAAGGCTGTTGAAAAGAGGAAAGGGGAGAAGAGATGACAGAAAAGAACAAAGTTAAGATTGGGTTCACCTCCCATAGTGTTAAGAAGTAAACTTTCCCTTGTGGAGAGGCTGGGCTGAAGAGACTAGCTCCTGTCCTACAGGGTGATCACACTTGGGCAGGACCAGGTTAAGACACCCTGTTCTAGGGCTGGCCAACAGAGGAGGGTCTCAAGGAAGTGTCCTACAAGGGACAGCCAAAATTAACAATGGCTTAAGAAAAATAAAAATTTACTTTTTTCTCACCTGAAAGAAGTCAGGAGTAGAGAATCTTCAAAAACTGGGAGAGTAACTTCACAAAA
Organism: Colobus angolensis palliatus; assembly: GCF_000951035.1. NCBI lineage: Eukaryota > Metazoa > Chordata > Mammalia > Primates > Cercopithecidae > Colobus > Colobus angolensis. The sequence continues at coordinate 749,508 of NW_012112808.1, read as the reverse complement.
TCCTCAGAGTCCCAGACTTTTTTATCTTACTCCTCTGCCATACTTACTCACAATGGCCACACCTAGCTACAAGTGAAACTAGGGAACAAACTCTGTATTCCAGGTGACCATATATTTAACCAATAATGAATTATGAGTTCTATTTCTCAGGTGGGGAAGAAGAAGGAAAGATATTGGAAGACAAATAGCAATTTCTCGGCGGTGTACGAACTTCTAAGGTGGCACCCATGATTCCTACCTCCCTGTGGTCACACCTTGTGTAATCCTCTCAAGTAGGGTTGGGATCTATGACTTGTTTCTAAGCAACAGAATATGGAAAAGATGATAGACTGTAGATGATCAGTGTACAAGATTACATAAGATTGTAACATCTGTCCTTCAGGAATATTTCTCTCTCCCAGGGATGGCTGGGAGGAACCAAGCAGCCATGTTGGAAAATGCCACATGTCAAGGAACTGAGGGTGATCTCTAAGAGCTGAGGGTAGCCTCTGGCTAGCAGTCAACAAAAAATCAAGCTCTCAGTCCAACAATCACAAGAAACTTAATGCTGCCAAAAACCACAAGACCAAGAAAATAGATCCTTTCTAAGTTGAGCCTGTAAATGAGAATCTAGCCCTGGCTTAAATCTTGATTGCAGCCTTGTGGGAACCTAAACAGAAGACTCAACTGAGTTGTGCCCAGATTCCTGACCCACAGAAACTAAGATAATGAATGTGGGTTGTATTAAGTCCCCAAGTTTGTGTTAATTTATTATGTAGTAATAGAAAACTAATTTACTAATATTGAACACAATCAACAGATGCTCAAAATAGTGTATAAAATGCTTAACCCAGTGCCAAATATATAATATGTTTTGATAAACATAGGCTGCAATGATCTTCATCATCAACACTATCATCACCATCATCATCATCATCATCATCATCATCATTTCCTAATCATGGATTCCTCCAATTTTGTTATCACCTCCCCTGACAACTTGGTAGCAAGGAACAAAATCCTAATAGGGCAAATAGCTCTATTCAATTCACTTCTAGACTTTCTGGAAGCAACCAACTTTAAAATCTAATTGAAGTTGAATTTCCATTATCACTGCACTGGTGATTCTTATATATCCATCTGCCACTCCATTCTAAGAATTTGCCTCTCAAGGATACAACAATCTCTTGGTCATGCCTCATTGGGGAAGAACTGAAGAGAGTAGGATAGGACACAGTACTCTAGGGGTTCCGTTAAGAAATGCAGGCAAGCCTACAGAAAATAGACCTATCACTCAATGGAGTGAGGATGAGGAGAAGAGTAATAATTAGCTAGAGGTTCAGTAGCAAAACAACCACTAGAAGACTTAGGTCATGGAGTAGGAACAAAATATTGGAAGAATAATGTCAGAGTGAAAGTTATCAATTGCTTTGAAATCTGAATCTATACATTTTAATGTCATCTAGCTGAGCCAATCTGAGCATCTGCTTAATATCCTGGCATGAGACAAGAATATCAGGAGGAAATTTAAACTTCTTTTTTAAACAGGAGAGAAAAAAATAAAGCATCTTTCAGAGCATTTCAGGATAAAGCTTTTACAAGACCATACAAAACCTGAGCTATTTCAGATGGTAACGTGTTAAAGCAAATTAACATCCTCTATATCAAGCAAAGATTTCAAAGCTAAGCCATTATGTATAATGGAGTGAGGCAGAAAAGCAAAATCTACTCTATGAAGTACATAAAACAAATAGAAATTGCTATTATGAGACACCATAAAATAGTCAATAATTCAAAAGATGATTAAAAATAAACAACGTATTAGTAATAAAAACCTGGCAGGGGGAACATTCTAATAATGGATTTCGGTTGTTGGCTTAAAGCACCTCAAGAATCTTAGAGAGAATATGAGTAGAATAGCTATTATAACAAAAACCCATTGTAGTTTTTGCTTATGTTTATTTTTATAGAAAAAAATCATGTAAAACAGCATACTTCATAAAGAGGAAAAAGTACTTGAAACTGATGAAAAACTAAGGCACACCAATGCTAAAAACAGCATACTTCTGAGAGAGAAAAAAAAGACTCTTTCCATAAGTATGGTGGCATTAATTGCTAGAAGACATCAGAATAGCTATGCAATTTTTTAAACTATTATAATGTTGACAGTAATTTTTAAATTCTTGGAATAAATTGGGTTTATTTTTCTTCCCTATGTGGTTCATGCTCCTGTTCTACAAAAATAATGAATTGACTCCCAAAATGCTAGTGAACATATAAGAAAAACCTCCTAACATTGTCCCAGTGTAGAAAATTCTATTTCTACAGAATTGTGTTTCACTTATTTTTTTTTTTTTTTTTTTTGGCTGCAGAGTCTGTCCCTATTTCTAACATCATTGACAAGGTAATAACAAAGTCACTATCCCAAAGTTCCATCCCAGTATACAGTCAGCTTTGTACAAAGAGATACAGAACTGAAGCAAGACCATAGAGATCACTAACCCCGTCGATAATTGTCACTGGTCATTGTGGGAGAGGGACTGAATGAGAAAATGTAATTGTTAATGGTCTCAACACAATCTATTACCACTCCAGTGCATATTCTACCAATGGTAGGTTAATAAAGTTATCCATAGCCAAAAATCATGATACTACCTTCCTGTAAAGTGAGAGACTGGAGAAGGGAGAAAAAGGGAGAAAGAAAAGTTCTCAAGTTTTTTTTTTTTCCCTTAGTTTTTTTTTTTTTTAACTCTCAATTTAAGAGGCATGCTTATGATCAAATTAAAAAATCATCCTAATAGAGGAGACTTATTAACTCAAAAGTGAACATTACAAAATAACTGAGTAGGGTTCCTTTCTAATATACAGGTTAAGCAGCCCTAATCTGAAAATCTAAAATCTGAAATGTACCAAAATTCGAAAATTTTTGTTGTGACCAATAGGACATCACAAGTGGAAAATTCCATGCCTGACGCCCTTGCTTTCTGATGGTTCAATACATTGTTTCATGCATTAAATTATTTAAAACATTGTATAAAATTACCTTCAAGTTATGGTTACAAGGTATGTATAAAATACAGACGAATTTAGTGTTTAGACTTGGGTCTCATCTCAAGGATATCTCATTATGTATAACCAGATATTCCAAAATCAGAAACAATCCCAAATCTGAAACACTCTGGTTCCAAGCATTCCAGATAAGGGATATTCAACCTGTAGTTTTTTCTTTCCTTTCTGAGGGGGAAAGAGTGTGCCAACTGTGCAATAGAGAGAATCTGGGCTTCATTGGTTACTACAGAGTTCCAAATAACAGATTTCTTTTAATGTGTTTATTTTTTGACAACTTCTAAGAATTTACATTTTTCAGAGTTTTTACAATCAATCCATAAACAAGCTTATCTGATGCCATATAATCAAGAGTTTGTTATAATAATGTCTAATAATGTAACATTACAAAGTTATTTGTACACAAGAACACTTAAAAGTTTCCCAGTGAAGTGTGAACTCTCCAAAATAAACCAGCAACCAAAACTGAACAGAGAAACAAACCATCTAGTTAGGCCAAAATAAAATCAAAGTAAATGGGGGGCACTCATAGAATTTAAGAAATGCACTGAGATTGCTACAGGCCTTTAGAAAGTATTATGCAATTTAGAACACTCTGTGATCACAAGGGCTGCACCTCTTTGTGTTACATAGGGTACAAAGGTGTGGCAGCTACACCCTAGCTCAGATCTAATCCGGCAAGTCATCTTAATGAGAGTTGAGTTACCAATAAAAATTTAGCTAAAATTATGCCTCAGAATTCTATCTTCCTCTCAAGAATATTTAAAATCCACATGCTGAGTTTTGAGAAGTGGCTAAAATATCCAGAGGGTTTCAGAGGGACACCATTATACCACACTAAGGTAATTTGCTGTTTCAAATGGCAACGGTGACCAATTATGCTTTGGTACTACAAATACTTAGAGTTGACAAAAATACTCTGGAGAAATTTTCAACTCTGAGTTTTAAGTTTTATAATGTCTTTCCACTAAATATTTTTAAACAAATTTAGCATTAAGATTTTCAGTATGCTGAGCTGTCAATCAAGCTTTAGTTTTCCAGTATTGATCTTTTAAGAAAGCACAGTTCATTACTTACCCTGATCAGTAACAGCAGTCATGTCCAACTCAACACCTCTACTAACGATCTACAGACACTGCCATTTTGCAATGGAAAAAAAAGGTTTATTTTTTATACAGCAGAAATAAGTCTTTCAGATGGCAATTTCAAAGCAGATTTCTAGAAGCAACTTCTAAGGGCAGCTGAAAGAATGATGCTTTTAGCATGCTTTGATAACTATCAAAATTCCCAAATTACATAAATGCTTAATAACATGTAAGCATGTCTAACCTGGGCCTATGTAAGATACTACCTTTCCTGGAGAAACTAACAGAAAACTTCAAAGGCATTTCATCAGCACTTCAAGTTTAGGATCAGGAAAAGCAATTTGAAGACTGTAGCAAGTTTTAAAAATTTCTTTTCTTTTTTATGGCTGTAGCAAGTTTTAAAAATTTCTTTTCTTTTTTATGGCTGGGCACGGTGGCTCATGCCTGTAATCCCAGTACTTTGGGATTCCAAGGCAGGCAGATCACCTGAGATCAGGAGTTTGAGACCAGCCTGGCCAACATGGTGAAACCCCATCTCTACTGAAAATACAAACAAACAAAAAAAATTGTGTGCTCACCCTTTTATTTTGTCTCCACATTAAAAAACTAATTTTTATTTAATGTTTTGTGGGCTTAATTTCTTCCAAAGGAGATTGTAATTAAGTAAATTCATGAATTAATCTCTGGTATATCTTCTTAAAACTATTGCTGATAGATAACCCATAAGCAAAACCAAGGCACTCTTGGCAAATAAACATTGAGAGGAAGTGGAGACGTTCATTCTAAAAACAGCAGACTGATATTGGAGCAGACACTTAATATTCTATTTATATTATACTTTTTATACCATATTTAAAATTGTTAAGTAATTATCAATGATAATTAAAAACTGAACAATAATGTCACAAATGTAAAAGGAAGGGCAGATAATCAAAAGCCATAAACCACTCTTAGTTCTCATTGCATTAAGTTTATTGCATTTGACAATAAATTTTAAATAATTCAAACAAAAGCAATGAGTTAAGATGTTCATTTTAAAGCAGAAGTGGCAAAAGTATAAAAATAAGACTTAATCATAGTATATCCCAAGCTCCCACATGCCCATGGCATTCAAAATGTCAGAAAAGGTTGTTTCACGGAACTAGCTGCAAATTATTTGCCACTCTTCCCATCAAGAAGCAGGGTCTATTTCTACTGTCCTCAAATATGGGCCTGCCCTACAGTTGTGTCCAGTATGATGTAGGGAACATGACACTGTGATTTCTAAGGCTGGGCCTCAATATACATTGAATATATGTCCCCACCCAAATCTCATGGTGAATTGTAATCCCTACCGCTGGAGGTGGGGCCTAGTGGGAAGTGTTTGGAACATGGGAGCAGATCCCTCATGTCCGGGTACTGTCTTTGTGATTGTGAGTTCTAACGTGATGTCATTTAAAAGTGTGTAGCACCCCCCACACTTCCCTCTCTTGCTTGTTCCATTTCCCCATGTGATATGCCTGCTCCTCCTTTGCCTTCCACCATGATTGTAAGCTTCCTGAGACCTCCCTAGAAGCTGAGTGCCAGCACTACACTTCCCACAAAGCCTGCACAACCATGAGCCAATTAAACCTCTTTTATTTATAAATTATCCAGTCTCAGGTATTTAAAGCAATCCAAGAATGGCCTAATACAAGCCTTAAAACATTGATGGCTTCACCTTTCTCACTTTCTCACAGAATATTTCATTTTGGAATCCAGCCATCAGGCTGTAAGAAGCCCAGGTCACATCGAGAGGTCATAACCAAGGAAAACACATGCACTTTGGTCAGCCGAGCAGCCAGCAGACAGTCAACTCCAACTTCCAGCCATGTGAGTGAGTCATCTTCAACTTCCCAGCCCAGTCTAACCTTTGAATAACTGCAGTGAAGTCAGCACTATTTAGAGATTTGGAATTCTACATTCAACTAACCTTTAAGAGTCACCACACAACAAATTTTGTTACAATACCAAAGAAAAATATCTATAATTATCTGAATAATTTATTATGATACTGTTCTCTTTTCTAACTATATATCTGTGTAAGGCAAGAGTTTCTTATATAATTCAACCAAAACAATATATTACAATAAATTGAATGTGGAAGCAAACATAGAATCCAATTATTCCCATGAAACCAAACAGCAAAAACATGTAGAAAATGTAAAGCAATGCTACTCATTAATATTTTTGTTTGGAATACACATTCATTTTTCACAAAAATATATAATTTAAGATAAAATATAATGTGCTTATTATATTTTCTTTTTTTTTTTTTTTTTTGAGAGGTAGTCTGGCTCTGTCACCCAGGCTGGAGTGCAGTGGTGGGATCTCAGCTCACTGCAACCTCTGCCTCCTAGGTTCAAGCAATTCTCCTTCCTCAGCCTCCTGAGTTGTTGGGATTACAAGCACAGGCCACCATGTCTGGCTAATTTTTGTATTTTTAGTAGAGACAGTATTTCACTGTTTTGGTCAGGCTGGTCTCCAACTGCTGACCTCGTAATCTGCTCGCTTCGGCCTCCCAGGGTGCTGGGATTACAAGCATGAGCCACTGCGCCTGGCCACTTATTATATTTTTAATTGAGATATAACTCACATACCATAAAATTTACCATTGTAAAGTATGCAATTCACCTGAAGACAAGATGACCTTTAAAAAAACAAAGTAAAAAATATACAATTCAGCAGTTTTAAATACATTCACAAAGTTGCAAAAATATTACTATTCTCTAATTCTAGATATTTTGAACATCCCAAAAAGAAACACTATACCCATATACAGTTACTCCCTACTCTCCACTATCCCCACTCCCTGGCACCAACTAATCTACTTCCTGTTTCTATGGATTTGCCTATTCTGGACATTTCATGTAAATGGAATGATACAATATGTTACCTTTTGTGTCTGTATTCTTTTAGCATGGTGTTTTCGAGGTTTATCCATATTGTAATAAATATCAGTACTTCATTCCTTTTTATGGACAAATAATTCCACCGTATGGCTATATTGCACTTTATTTATCCATTGATCAGCTGATGGGCCTTTGGTTTGTTTCCATTTTTTGGCTCTTATGAATAATTATGAACATTTGTGTACAAATTTTGTGTGAATTATCTTTGTGATTTTCTTGGGTAAAGACTAATAGTATTTTAGTGAATTAATATTGTAAATATTTCTAAACTAAAAAACGTTAATTATAAAATGCATATAAATTAAAGTTGTTTGGGGCCCTCAATAATTTTTAAAAGTATAAAAGTTTCCTATAAGTAATAACTTGGAAACTGCTGTTATATAAAAATTTTCCCTTCAGTTTCTTTTCAATTATTGATTCAGAAGAATTCACAATAACTTTTAGCTTTTATAAAACATGCTATCTTGACAGCTTTATCTTCTGGGTTATATTTAAGGAGAAATAATAATCGACTAATGCAATAATGTCATCCCAAAGAGGGTCAGTGTCATGATAGCATATTGAAGTTTTTTTCCTACAAAGATGCTTAAAAAGGTGAAATGTTTTATTACTTTTTACAAACTGCTAGAGCTTTCTTAAAATGTTGAACCTCATCAAACAGACAAGCTTTACAAACTCATGACCTAAATGGGCTAAATGTGTCTGTGCCAATCTTCAGAACTTTGAGATAATTTTCTTGGCCCTTTTATAAGAGATACTTGGTCCTAGTCAGATGCCTGCTAATCTAGTTTCTAACAAAGTTCTTGTAGGTGGCATTCCTCTACCATCTACTCATTTTTCACAGAATGTTCTTTTTATTAGGCATTTCACAATCATAATTCTTGAACCAATATTTTATATTCAACCTTAGGAAAAGCTTCAAAATCTCCTATTAAAAAGCACATTCAGCATATATCTTCCAAAAGATGTTAAAATCATAAACTCCTACAGCATTTCTTTGGTGTCTTTAACTACGAATGTAGCTAAATTATATCCTTTGGCCTATCATTACGTATATACTTCTTGTTTTCTGAATTTCCCCAAATTTTAAAAACTCATTCATGTAGTGAACCAGATCTTTGAAGGCTTTAGATCATGTTTTTCTGTACATGATAAATTAAAGTTCTAAATAGACTTTAAAAATAGGAAAGCTATCATGAATATTTAGTTATTCTTCCATTATTAAAATGACTATATTCAGGATTAAACATATGTTCTAGGATAAAAATTTACCATTCTTTATTGAGAATTGAAAGTGATATCCTCTTTCTCTGGAAGACTACCCCATAGGGTAGGATAGAAATTTCCCTCTGACAGCCAATCTTAATTTTGTTAAAGGTCACACGGTTATTCCTGATTGAATCCCCATGTGACAAACTAACTTAGAAATGTGTCCTCATTAGTGCCGTACATCTCCCAACTTCATGTACCACATCATTCATTTAAAATGTTGATTCAGAAAGAAAAAGAAATCTATGCTTTCACATCTCTTGGATATAAATTTTGTATTACATACATGTATCTTGTAAAAGAAAAGATAGGTTACAATTAAACAGTATTAGAGTATCATGAAAAGTCAAATACTTTGTCATTCAAATCCTGCCCCTGTCTCTTATCAACTGAGGGACCACAAGGAAGTTACGGAGCCTCTCTGAGACTTAAATTCTTCATCTGCAAAAATAGAAGCAAATCTTTGCAGACTAATTATGCAAAAGCAAGTAAATTCTCTGATAAAATACAGGGAATCTGTATATTGCTATTTTTTATTAAAGTTGTTATCACTATCATCACAGGAAAAAAATCAACTTAAGGTAACATAAATCTACCAAGAAATTTACTGCAATTCACAGAGTAGAAGAATGACTATTACCCAACTATATCAAGCATAATAGTAATAGAAGAAAAGGTATGATTGCTCTGGATGTAGGCTGGTCAATAAAATATCACACTTGTTTTAGTTTGTTTGTTTTTGTTTTTAGGAAGAGGAGAGAAGATATTCTGTGAACAGAAACTATTTTCTTCCTCTGTTGTAAGAAATTAGAAGGATAAATTATATTTGCTGTAACTCCAAAGCTGTTATTTCTTACTCAGTGATAAGCCGTTAGTACCCCATGTCCAACACATCAATTAGAATTTTCTCCTCAAACATCATTGTGATATTCTTCCCTGCCCTGCCTGGAAGTATACAAAGGCCTCCAATGGCCTCCAATATCCAACACAGACTCTTGGTCCAAGTTCTCCAAGTTCTAACCTACATTACCCCCAGCTCCTCACAAATTTTATATGACAAAAACTCTGTATTATAGTAACAATGAGTTCATTTGAGAATAGATTCTTGCTTACATTTCACTGTATTTAAAACAATATGTAACTCTTACTTAACTCATTTAAATTAGTATTTAAATTTAAGTAAGTCTTATTTAAAACTTACTGATTATTTTTTCTGATGTACTCATGAGGCAGAACTCATGTATCCTAAAATGTTGTCAAATATGATAGCAATTCATTCAAAATGATAGTATTTTGAAGTACTAATGTCCTCTAATACAATTATTGGCTAACCTAAACACAATTAATGTGAAGCAAATTCCATTTTTTTAAGAGTTAATTTCAGATCAAATTTATATTAATCAAACATTTTTCTTTACAGTGGTACCACCATATGTTTTTGCAAAATCAATTAGTTTAAGGAAGGAAAAAAAATATTGCTGAAAAAGAGATGGCTAACACTTAGAGCAAATATTATTCTCAAGCAAGTACTCAAGTAATATCATTTTATTTATCGGCTAGTCACAGCAATTAATTTTCAATCTTTTCAAAATTAAATTATGGTCACATGTCCACTAGTGGATAACCTGTCCCCTCACCACTGCCCAGCTACATTCCATATAAAAAGGCCAACTGGCAACAAAGTGAACAAAGATTGTGTGTTGTGAGTGTGTGCATGCATGACTATGCCCATGTGTATATCTGAATACCTTTGAAAGAAACAATACTTACTTAAATGAAATTATTGACTTTTTGGAAATTGTTGAACAGTAAGCAAAGTTAATATTTAAAATTACTCTGAGAATTTAAAAGTAAACAAGCAGCTAACAAAGATTCACTGTTCATCAACTATTCTCAGCATTTTTTAAACATTTCCTTATACACTAGTTCTAATTGAATGATCCTATAACTCCTCTCACTTGTCTTCACCTGAAGTTGGAAGCCCTCTCCAAATATTTGTTCCCTCAGGCAAACTAAGTATCCAGGTTCTTCTAAGAGGCCAAGTTACTACTTCGACCTAGAAAACTTTCAGTTGTATGTTTTTTAATAAATCTAATGCTGAATGCTGAAATAATTCTGCAGATTTTACTTCATCCTTTCAGCATTCTGCTTTCCTTTCCTCCATATGGAAGAATTACAGAGTGAGAAAATAATTTGCAGGAGGCTGACATTACTTTCTTCCATTTTAATCCTCTCCTCCTCCTCCCACAGCTCGTATTAAATTAGATTCTCTACCTGTTTCTTTTCTCTCGCTCTCTTTTTTTAAGAGTGCAATGCCTGGCACTAAAGTGATAACAAATAAATACTTGATAAATGAATGAACAAATAAAACAACAGTCTCCACCCTTTTCTTTGATATAAGATCTTCCAGCCCACAATTAGTTAATCAAAACATTTTTTTTTAATTTAAGCTATTCAAATATTAGTTACTCTCCTCACATCTTTAAACCATCAAGTTAACTAGTTTTTTGGAAACCATTTTCTGAGATTATATATCTTTTTGTTTGTTCGTTTGTTTGATTTGAGACGGAGTCTCACTCTGTTGCCAGGCTGGAGTGCAGTAACGTGATCACTACAACCTCCGCCTCCTGGGTTCAATCGATTCTCCTGCCTCAGCCTCCAGAGTAGCTGCGACTACAGGTGTGTGCCACCATGACCAGCTTATTTTTGTATTTTTAGTAGAGATAGGGTTTCACCATGTTGGCCAGAATGGTCTCGTTCTCCTGACCTCATGATCTGCCCACCTTGGCCTCCCAAAGTGCTGGGATTACAGGCGTGAGCCACCGTGGCTGGCCAAGTTTGTATATCATAAACTGAGTATTTTGAGCATATTCATTCAACAAGTTCCTTCTTGATCACCTATTTTGTCTACTTAAAGTCTGTAAAAGCTTTAATGTGATTTCATTAGTATATTTCTAACTGTATCCCAAATTTATATGTGATTCTACACTGCTGATTCCTCCCAATCAAAATTATTATTAGAGATTGACCAGTATCTTAAAAAGCTGTATTGTCACTCCTTCAGAGCAAACAACAGCAACAATATTTAGAATCCCTTGAATCATATACAAAGTCAGGCACAGTGCCTTGCTCATAAAAGTGTCTCTAATATTTACTGATTTTTATTGACTACAGGATTTTCTCTCATATTTAAGGATTCTTGGGTTAATTTTGAAAAGAGTTTCCAGAAATTAAGAATAAGGTAATTAAAGTTTTAATTTTTAATGTAGTACTTACTCATCATCAAAAGGATGCAGAGAATTTCTACATAAGACACAACTGTGAAAAAAGAAGCAGCCTATATCCATTATATTTCCTCCCAATTAGACTCCAATCATTTGGAAGCCAAATGATTCTGTGTCAAAACCATCTATCTGTTTGAAACTAAATGCTGCTTACAGATTAAGCTTGATAGGTATCAGAATATACTCAATTGTCTTTATACATTTAACTATCTTGGGAAAATGTGCCTCTTTAATGACATTTTATATAGGCTGATTATAAGCATAATAGCTATACAAATAAAGGTAAGAACAGTATGAAGAAAAGTGGAAATGCCTTTACGATTTTTCTTTGGCCATATATGACATAACCTAGCTTCAGGTACAAATGTACAAAGAAAATTACATTGCATTTCCCTATGCAGTTTATAGTTTCTAAGATGAAGAACATAAAAAGTCTAAATTAGAGAATTTGTTTAAAGTTAATGTCAATGAGATGAATAGAAAATGCTGATCCTGATTTCCAGAATGAATGTATTTTCCACTGTTTAGTAACAAGGATAAGTACTGCTTTAAATTTAAGATCATTTAGAGTTCTTTCTACCCTTTACCTGGCAAAAATTTGGTGGGGTTTTATCACAAACAAGGTCTGAAAATAGTATGACTTTAGTGGTTATCCAGCAAGTGGTTGATTAATACAGATTTTTCTATGTATAATACAAACTTGACAATAAGAAGAAAATGCATGTTTAGCAAATGCCTTCTGTATGCCAGGTACTGTGCTAAAAAGCTATGCATATGTTATTTTACTTAACATTTAAACCCATATTATCAATGCTTTAGAAATACAGATATTAAATTTCAGAGAGTCTCAATACTTTACTCAAGGTCTCAATTTTGTAAGTGGGAAAGTTGGGTTTAGAACTCAAATATCTTTGAAAAAACCAAAAGTGAAAGAAAATAAGGAAAACCACTTTGACCAATATAAATTGCAACTTTTTTTTTTTTTTTTTTTTTTTCAGAGTCTGGCTCTGTCACCCAGGCTGGAAGGCAGTGGCACAGTCTCGGCTCACTGCAACCTCCGTCTCCCAGGTTTAAGAGACTCTTGCCTCAGCCTCCTGAGTAGCTGGGACTACAGGAATGTTCCACCATACCTAGGTAATTTTTTTTTTTTGTATTTTTAGTAGAGACGCAGTTTCACTATGTCAGTCATGCTGACCTCAAATGATCCACTAGCCAGGGCCTCCCAAACTACCGGCATTACAGGCATGAGCCACCACGCCCAGCCATATCAAAACTCTTCTGATATGTGTATGTAAAGCTGGGAATTAGAATTAATGTGTCTTGGAGCCTCAATTAACCACATATAAGATGAGGAAGACAAGGTCTGACAGTATTTTCTGTTAAAAAGAAATGATGAAGAAGAAGACATAAAGATTAGGTGACTGTAAGTATTCCGTGGTTTTGCAACTAAAAATTCTCTCATCCATTAGACTGCACTAATGGAAAAACCAACAGCACAACATGTCAGATGTCAGAAATCAGAAAATAATAGTCTTAATGTTCTAATGAGACCATACCTGGTAGTATGTTAGGGTCTCAGTACTACATTGTAACAATAGTGTCAAAATGCAGTAATTTAAAGGAATTTGAATAGAACAATGAAGTGTCTTGAAAGCATGACATAGGAAAAAAAGTTGAGTTGAGAAAATGCAAGATATTTGGTCTTGAAAAAAGAGGTTGAGAAACTTGGTACTTGTCTTCTTACATTTGAAATTTTTTTTTTTGAGATGGAATCTCACTCTGTTGCCAGGCTGGAGTGCTGTGGCACAATCTCGGCTCACTGCAACCTCAGTCTCTGGGGTTCAAGCAATTCTCCTGCCTCAGCCTCCCAGGTAGCTGGGACTATAGGCGTGCACCACCATGCCCAGCTAATTTTGTATTTTAGTAGAGATGGAGTTTCACCATATTGGCCAGGTTCATCTCAATCTCCGGACCTCGTGATCTGCCCACCTCGGCCTCCCAAAGTGCTGGGATTACAGGTATGAGCCACCGCGTCCGATCGAGAAGACACAGTCTAATAGTTAGATCCACCTTGCAATGGAATCACTCCTTTTATACACACACACACACACATACACATGTATACATATGTGTGTATATATGTGTGTATATAGACTTTCATATGTTGTTTTTGAGAGAAACTAATATATATACACATATATATAAAGCTCTATGAGCCTTACATATTTTTAATTTTATTCCATGCCCCTCTCTAAAAAACAGAGAATACCAAACAAGTCATTTTTCATGTGGCAGCTGCCTTGCTCTATAATTTCTTTATCAAATATAATACATAATAATGCCCATTTAACACAGAGTTCTTGGAGTAGTAGGTAAAAATGCTAGGAATGGGAGTAACCAACAACAAGAATTTTTCCCAGGGTTAGAATGAGGAGTGGCAATTAGGAGGGTTTTAAAACAAAAAACTATAAGTAAAGGAAGATACAAATCCAAAAACACTCGTTAAAAACCAACATGATTAAAAAAAAAACAAAAACCCACAAGTTTATCAAAGATGCTGAAGAAAATCTGATTTCCAAATTCCAGCATGTTTAAAGAATGTTACAGAAATCCTTCAATTTTTAGCCAGTAAACTATGTATTATTCTTACTTTATTAATAACTATTTGTATAATTAAACCCAAAGAAACTGTATGAAAATTGATGCTTTTTCACCTTATTTTTCTGAAAATCAAATATAACAAAAGACAGAACAATTTTAAACTTATTTCTAATATGGTTTTTGCTCCCAAAATACTTCTTATTTATGTTGCTAAGAATAACAAGATAGATTTTGCCAATACTATCTTGAAAGAGAATAAAAATGAGAATAACCCAGTTTAATAATTTATTTTTGTCAGACCCCATTCCTGGTAGTATCCTTGTCCTCAGCAAAGCAAATAAAATTTCAGCAAATCAAAACATTTCAATTCTGAAATGACAGATACCAACGCATTTTTCAGACAAGCCCCAATTAAATTGGATATATTCTTACACTCTCATTTCCAAATTAAAAGTCACTACATAATATGCTCTTTTTCCAGTGATTTGCCATATGCTTTATTTGGCTAGTTCTGTCTCCTGTTGGTTGATCTGTATATTATCTAAGCCAATTTATGAAGGTCGGCACTAATTTCCACACACACAATAAGGCAATGCAAAATTCACAACAAGTCCTAACAAAGCAGCTCATATCACCAAATCTTGATTATGTAGTGCTGAAAAAGTCCTCTGAGGCATTTTAATATGTTTAGAGACTAGCTTGCTCCCCTCAATGGCTATTAGCAATGTGCTCAAGTCCCTGTGTGTTTCTACGCCAACCCACAAATTGTAGGATAATTGCTGGCACTGAGCTTTGGTATTTCAACCATGATGTTGATATTTATCTACCTTGGTAAATGCTGCTATGGGAACTGATAGCTTGTTTTTAAAAGAATGAGATAAAGGAAACCAGAAAAGAGAGGGGACAAGAATGAAAAGTACATGCTCAATGTAATAATTTAAAATGAATATTAAAGGGAAATATATTTGATAACTGTCACTTTTTATAAATATTTCATATGAGTAGTTAATATTTTTATGGCTGAAAGAACATTGGGGTGGACCACAGATACTTTTGGAAAGTGAGAAAGAAGAATTAGTCCTGGTGTTTCTTTTGGTCATAAGGTCCTAATTTCTGATTGTCAGCAATTCCTAAAATAAAATATCAGCTTATAGAGCATAACCTATGAAATACATACCATCATAAAATATCAGTTTATAGAGCATAACCTATGAAATATATTCCATCAGCTGTGGAAATTTTCCTGGAAAAATGAAAATAAATCTAATCTGAATCTAAGCAACCCTAACAACTCATTTCTTGTTTACAAGAATTATAGGGGATTAAGAACCAAGTTATGTGAGACCACAAAGAAGCAAGCAGACAAATCTATAATATGACACAACTGCCCTAGTTTGCTGCAAAAAGGGAGAAAGGGTACGGCAGTAGAGGGACAATAAAAAATAAAATGCAAAGCGTGACATTTCTTTGGATACTAGTTCAAGTAAATCCAATGGAAAATAACATTTTTGACACAACTGATAAAATATGAGTATGAATAGAGTGTCAGATAATACTGAAGAATCAGTGTCAGTTTTGTTAGTTGTGATAATGACACTCTGGCAAAGTAAGAAAATGTGCATTCTTTTAGAGATGTCTACTAAAGTGTATAAGGGACAAATTATATGAATCTGGGATTTGTTTTAAATGCTTCAGAAACAACCACAACTAAAAAGGGGGATAGGTGAAACAAGAATAGAAAAATCTTATTCAATCTTGAGTTCAGACGATAGTTATATGGGGTTTCATTATAATATTCTTTCTGTTTTTGTATATATTTGAATTGTTTATAATAAGAAATGTTAATTTTATGTTACAGTTCATCAAAATGTGTTTGAGTAGTGGTGGTGCTTGTGAGTAGCTCTTTTACTAGAATAAAAAATTGATGTCCTATTTCTTTTGTCTGGCTTTGAGCTAAGATTCTTGCCCATGAATGGTTTTCAGGGGTCTATGAATCCCCTAGTATTTCATTTGCAATTCACTTCTATTGGAGAGAGTCCATGTCATCACTTTTCAAGACATCAATCCTCCCCAAAAGGTTAGAATCAATGAATTAGAGGCTTACTGAGAAAGATTTTTGTCTATATCTCTTCAGTTGGCATGTTAACTAGTTCATTTCTTAACATTTTTAGCAATAATCAGAAATGAGAGTAGACACATGGTAGGACCTAACTAGAGCAACTTTATACTCTTGATTTCCAGGAATAGGCCTAGTTTATGCTTATTGCCCTGGTTTGAATGATAAATTACATGTTCACCCTATCTCTAAGCCCTTGTTGATATTTAAAATAGAGGATATCTAGAATGTTAATAGATACTTGAAAAAGATTAGCTTTTGTTGTTATTTTTGCATTTGCTTTAATTGACCAAACTAACTCTCTAATAATTGTATACGTCATTGGTTAAGTCAGTGCTTCCCTATCAATCATCCTGAATTTGCTAGATAATTATTAACTCTATATTTTGTTTTATATTCTAGCCTTCATATTAAATTATTCCCCTAAATGAACTGTATACACTTCCTTGCAGCACTCTTGTAGTCTTAACCCGTGCTGTCATTAAGTGACTTTTGGGATATGAATATCTACCAAATTACAGGTTATTTAAAGCAATTTCCCCAGGAAATCATAAAGAACTATTAATTTCCTTCAGAGCTAGTTTTCTTACATATAGGGCCACTAACATAACTTCTCTTGGATCATTTGTCCTCTCCAGTGATAATCTAATGTAGTATCTACTCTGTAATAATTAAGACCTAACACTACCATTAATTTTCCCTTAAAAAATTAATAGATATTAAAAGACTCTGCATTGCCAAGACAATCCTAAGCCAAAAGAACAAAGCTGGAGGCATCACGCTGCCTGACTTCAAACTATACTACAAGGCTACGGTAACCAAAACAGCATGGTACTGGTACCAAAACAGAGATACAGACAAATGGAACAGAACAGAGCCCTCAGAAATAATACCACACATCTACAGACATCTGATCTTTGACAAACCTGACAAAAACAAGAAATAGGGAAAGGATTCCCTATTTAATAAATGGTGCTGGGAAAACTGGCTAGCCATAAGTAGAAAGCTGAAACTGGATCCCTTCCTTACTCCTTATACAAAAAATTAATTCAAGATGGATTAGAGACTTAAATGTTAGACCTAAAACCATAAAAACCTTAGAATAAAAACCTAGGTAATACTATTCAGGACATAGGCATGGGCAAGGACTTCACGTCTAAAACACCAAAAGCAACGGCAACAAAAGCCAAAATCGACAAATGGGATCTAATTAAACTAAAGAGCTTCTGCACAGCAAAAGAAACTACCACCAGAGTGAACAGGCCACCTACAGAATGGGAGAACATTTTTGCAATCTACTCATCTGACAAAGGGCTAATATCCAGGACCTACAAAGAACTCAAACAAATTTACAAGAAGAAAACAAACAACCCCATCAAAAAGTGGGGAAAGGATATGAACAGACACTTCTCAAAAGAAGGCATTCATATAGCCAACAGACACATGAAAAAATGCTCATCATCATTCGCCATCAAAGAAATGCAAATCAAAACCACAACAAGATACCATCTCACACCAGTTAGAATGGCAATCATTAAAAAGTCAGGAAACAACAGGTGCTGGAGAGGATGTGGAGAAATAGGAACACTTTTACACTGTTGGTGGGATTGTAAACTAGTTCAACCATTGTGGAAAACAGTGTGGTGATTCCTCCAGTATCTAGAACTAGAAATAGCATTTGACCCAGCCATCCCATTACTGGGTATATACCCAAAGGCTTATAAATCATGCTGCTATAAAGACACATGCACATGTATGTTTATTGTGGCACTATTTACAATAGCAAAGACTTGGAATCAATCCAAATGTCCATCAGTGACAGACTGGATTAAGAAAATGTTGCACATATACACCATGGAATACTATGCAGCCATGAAAAAGGATGAGTTCGTGACCTTTGTAGGGACATGGATGCAGCTGGAAACCATCCTTCTCAGCAAACTATCACAAGAACAGAAAACCAAATACCACATGTTCTCACTCATAGGTGGGAATTGAACAATGAGATCACTTGGACACAGGAAGGGGAACATCACACACCGGCTCCTATTGGGGGAGGGGGATGGGAGAGGGATAGCATTAGGAGATATACCTAATGTAAATGACGAGTTAATGGGTGCAGCACACCAACATGACACATGTATACATATGTAACAAACCTGCACATTGTGCACATGTACCCTAGAACTTAAAGTATAATAATAAAAAAAAATAATAGATATTTTAGCTAGCCCTAAAGTCATCACTTGGCAAATAAAAAGAACTTGGAGTTCAACTATTTTTACTTCTAACTGAGCTTATTTTCCAGTATTTATCCATGCTGAAAAATAATGATTACAATATGTTCTACAGAAACACCATTTCAATTCCATCAGGTAACAAAACAATCCCCACTTTCTGGGTCACCTGATAAGTAATGATCTGACTTCTAGCAAGCTACCTTATTTTATGGTATACTTTATACATATACATACAAATACATTAAATATAATAGTAGTCCACAGCAAATAATCTCTTCTAAACTTTCCATTGTGAGACTTAATCTTCGATTTGTGCCAGAGACAATAGAAAATAACAACTTCCTAGGAAAAAATTAAAAATCCAAATTATGTATTATAAAAAATATTGACTCTTTTTACTAAACTTGAAGAGAGGGACATACGCTATTTTTTTATCTTGTAGATCTATATAAATGAAGATGATGTTGCTAGATGTCTATGCCCAGACATAAACCTTGAGCCCAGAGTAGCTTGGCAGCAACAAAAGTCAGAGAATATGTAGAAGATGCAGGTTTAAGGAATGAGTCTGATAAAAGAGGCAGCGTTCTCTATACCCTTATCCTCTGCACTGATTCCTCTCAAAGGCTTACAGTACAGATTTCTCAGCCCTCTGATGGTCAAGAATCCCCAAAATTTCAAAACAGAGACTTTTGGTATCATTAGACTCAAAGCCTCATTTTATATATAAGAAAATTATGGCCCAAAGAGGTTGAATTGCTTACCCAAGAGCCATGTGATACTTAACAAAAGAGTCAGGCCTAGAGAATGTGTATTACATGCTATCTTCTTAAAGCTGAGAATTTGGAGAAAAAACAATATTCTGTAAACTACAAACCAAAAGAAAAATGAAGTTGCAATAAAAAGTACAAGGGAAACAGGTTGAATTTCAGTAGAGTTAAAGAGCTTAAGGAAAATAAGCACAAAAAAAAAATAATAGTTTTTAAAATGTGAGATATAGTAGGGGCAAATAAGAATGAAAATAAACACACATCTGATTTTGCTAAATCCATGAGAGTGTTGTATGGACCAACACCACCAAAGAAAAGATACAATCAATTCTAATTGTAATGTCACTAACATTTCACAAACATTAAAATGTGAAAAAAAATTATAAAAACGTATTGTAACAAATGTGAAAAGTCCCTCTGAGAGTCAGTGAAATTTGGTATATGGATAAGAGTGCATATTGAGTCAGCCACATGATGGTCATTAGTCACTTCATTAATTTACTACCCCCTTTATTTTCCTTCTCGTCCTCCTCCCCATCCTCTGATCAAGATCATCTTCAGAAACATTTTACTGAATACCTCCTCTGAAAATAAGAAAATCCATCACACACCCCTCACCCCGGACCCATTCTCAGACCTGGGGACATTTTTCTATGCTAATGTAGAAACAATCATCTGTTCACTGTGATACTTGGAAATGCATCTACAGTGAATAATGTGTAAGCATTCAAATTTCTAAAAACTGGACCCTAAGGTTATGATGGAATGAAGGGACAAGAACTACTTTCGAAGTGTAATATATTTGAATGAACTGCAGAGGGAGAAACGGAAGCAGCACATGAAACATAGCACTGAGCAAAGGCTGCTAAACAAGAGGTCCTCCAAAACCTACAAGGACTTCAGCCTGCCTAGGCCAAGAATTTTGAAGCCAGCTGATCCAACCAATCTTTTGCATTCTGGTTATTCTTGCCCCTCAACAAAATTCAGTCTCATCTATCATTGTCTAAACAGTGTTGTTCCCCAAGCTGCTGTTTTCTCCCTACAGCTCTACTGGCCTCTACCCATTTTGCTCTCAAATTCTCATTTTGTTGTAATTATCTGCCACTTTAGACCGAATTCCAGAACACTCTCTAAGCCTTCTTCCTTCAACTAGATCCTGGCCTTCTCATAAAGAAATTCCTCATTCTCTCCTCACGTGACACAGGGTCATGGGTAGCACTCTCTTAATCACCACATTTATTCCACTGCTTTCCCAACCTTATCTCAAAACCTTCCACTCTTAGAGGCACATATCAAGTGCATCACTTTCTACTCTTTGCTGTCATCATCCTTGTCTTTTCCAGATGATCACTTAATTCCCTGAAGATTTGGACACTTGACTCGGTCTTCCTTTTTACCCTAAAAAATGTTATAATCAGTGCTGACTTCAACACCCATGTCAATAGCTCTCAATTAGCTAGTATTCAAGTTATTTTACCCTCTCTGCAACACAGAAACCACCCCTGCTTATGTATTCATGGAACTTCCTAGTACTTAGAACTGCTCCACTTCCAAAATCTTAAACAACAACATACTAGTATCTCACAGTTGCTCTTTCTCCTGTAAGCTTTCTCACTTCTTTACCTACAATATATTTACTTGGATCTCAGAGAAGCTTCCAGTCCTGTGGACATGTCTTCCTGGTACATCCAATAGTGCAAATTGGTACTACTAGCAACTTCTTGTCTAGAAATGAAGTGGATCATCATCCAAATTCTACTGTATATTTATATATCCCTGCTCGGTTCCTTCAACCATTCTTCATAGTAGCTTTCTCAATCTTCATGCACATACTCCTACCATCTTTTTCCTTCACTTTGTTGTGTTGTGGTGTTTTGTTTTTTTGTTTTGTTTTGTTTTTTAGATAGAGTCTTGCTCTGTCACCCAGGCTGGAGTGAAGTGGTACAATCATGGCTTACTGCAGCCTCGACCTCCTGGGCTCAGGTGATCCTCCTGCTGCAGCCTCCCGGGTAACTGGGAGTAAAAGTTAGTGGGCCACCACACCCAGCTAACTTTTTGTAGTGTGTGTGTGTGCGCGTGCGCGCACACGCGCGCGTGGAATCGGGGTTTCACCGTGTTTCCCAGACTAGTCTCGAACTCCTGGGCTCAAGTGATCCACCCACCTTGGCCTCCCAAAGTGTTGGGATTACAGGCATAAGCCACCATGCCTGGCTTTTCTTCACTTCTTATTTTCCTTTCCTCTCTCACATACTTCCAACTCTATTATAATAGTCATAGGCCTGTTTGAACTCAGAGATTTTTGTTGTTTTTCCTGGCTCTACTTAAGATGGCACAGAGCATGACCCTGGAGGCTTCATGTTGGATGTCTAGGGGGCACCACCAGGAGACTGAAAGGGAGAAAGTAGACAGAAGCTAGGACATTCCTCTCCTCTTCCCACTGCCTCTGACAATATCTCTACCAGAGCTTGTTTCCTTCAAAGGGTAACAGCAGGATGGCATGGTTCTAGCTTCCACTCCTAGTAATGCTACCTCCTTTTTTGCTCCTCCAGCTTATTGGCTTCATGCTCTTGTAAATTATTGGATTGGTTTACAATTCCCTATTTAGCTTTCCAATTCTTCCATGACCTATTAACAAATTATATGCATTAAATTCCTTCTCTTTTAAGAACTTTAAGCAGTTTCTTTTGGGGACAGTTATAACTTGACTGATGATATGTATATCTATGTCCATATGAATCCTCTCCCTTCTTTCCTCTAGTATCAAAAAAAGGTGCATTCCCAACCAAAAGTCACCCTCCACATGGTTCCTTGATATTATATTCTCCAGAAATTCACTGATAACTCACTTTCTCCATCTCCCTTATTTTCAATCTGTGCCTCTCTACTGACCACTTCTTCAAAATCAGTTTAAGTGGTTTTCCATCTTACAATCCAAACCAAACCAAACTTCCTCAATCCTATGTTATTCTAGAACTACTATCACTCTTTTCTTTTATTTTCTCTTTAGTCTTCAATCCACTATAATCATACCTTGGCCTACCTCCTCACTCTATTCTCAAAAAAAAAATTGCTCTTGGATGAATACAAATAGCCTCTTAACTGCAAACTCCAATAGATTGTTTTCAGTAATGCTGTTTGACTTCTCTGTGCAGTTGATTATTGAGTAGGCTTTCTTATTAAACCTTTTCTTCCCTAGCCTTCATGACACCACTCCCTCTCCTTCTTTCACCTACCCAAAGTTCTGCCTCCATCTTTCCTCTCTTCTAGAACGACTTGCTCTTTCTAAATAATCACATTCACTTTCACGGTTTCCACTACCACATCTGTGTTGATAGCTGTAATTGGATGGTCAGCTAAGAGAGCCCTCTGCTGAACTTCAGACAAGACACTTCCAGGTAGATCTTCCAAATGAACTTCAAATTCATTATTTCCAAAAGAACAGTATATATCTTTTCTCCTTACTCTCCTTTTGAATTTCTTATCCTTTTGAATAACACAATGCACTCAGACACTCAAATCAGAAGAAACCTTGGAGCCAACCTACATTTCACCTATTCTCTCACCTCCCCAATTAGGTCATTTACCACACCATGTAGATGCTCTCTCCTTACTTTACTGCCAGATTATTTTTAAAGTACTTCAATGGCTCCCCACTACCTGTAAGATTAAAAGATCTTTTACGCTTAGCCTCTGCCTAACTTTCCTTCCATTCCTTCAACCCCTCTGCACATCTAACATTTCATTTAGAATATCATATTGTTTCATATCTGTCCATGTCCTTGTTTGTGGTGCTTCCTCTACCAGGTAAAGCCTTCCCTTTCTTGCTTCTCTATCACCAAAGAAACATATTGTCTTCTCTCCAGCTTTTAGCTTTGCTTTCTTTTATCTTGACTTCATTTTCCGAAACACTCTCTATGGTCTAAGAGATGGTCACTAGCATCTTTATCCTTGTCATGTCCTTCTAGCACAAAACAAAAGGAAAAAAAAATTATGCTTCTCCAAGGCTCCCACAAAAATTCCTAAGAAGACTTTGATTACATGGCTTGGGTCACATGCTACTCTGTGAATTAGTCTTCTACTATATGTAAAGTATTTTGTGGACAGATTCTATGAGTTACTCACCTTTGTATTGTCAGTTCTGACACATAAAAGACATTCAATTAAATAAATGAACAGGGGAAAGAACGAATAAATCATTTGCATATATAATGTTGTCATTCAACATACACACATCTTATAGGTGAGATAAACTATGGCTGGAATACAGGTTTCCTGATTTTCAATTCTATGTTTTTTCAGATTACACACACCTGCACACATATGTAGATAACAGATGTAGTGATAATGAGACCCGCACACATACACACATGTATGTAGATAACAGATGTAGTGATAATGAAACTAATATATTATTCTTATTTTTCACCTACTCTGAACTATAACTGTTAAAAAAGATGATATAAAGTATTTTCAGTGAGTTCAAAATAAGTATAGAAAGAAAGTCACATTAAATGCAAAAGTAGAAAAAAGATTTTTGGTTAAGAATACAAACATCACAACAAATGGGATTTTGTTACTAATCTAAAATTAATTTTTCAACATGCTTCCTCATTTCTACAATGAAATAAAAAAACTTCACTTACTGATATTGCAATGGGACGGTCTCTATTTTGCTTGACAATAGTTTTCCCTTTTTTTCTCTTTATTTTCTCATCAGCTAAATATCTCAGTATTTTCTGATCACTAAAAACATTTTCTGATTGGCAGGATTCCAAACAATCTCTGAGGAATTATACTTGTTTTCATCATTTATCCAAAATTTCTTTTAACATCAAGTACACCCTGGACAAATATGTACCTACTGATTTGCATATAATTTACATCTTATTATGATGATACTCTGTAGATCTCCCTAATTCCTGTCCCAAGTACTCTTAAGCCATTGAAGGAAAAGGAGAGCAAAGAAAGAATACCACAAATCTGTCTGCCATAACCAGTTCTCAGTATGGAATAGGCCTTCCACATAAAGTACAACAATCAGTGTTTTTATATATGTATGTATTCCTTACTGCGTACCCATTATTCACCTAAGAACTTTACATATATCATTTAATGCTCACAAGAGCATATAAGATTGGTATTATTAAAATGTTTTATAGACAAATAAACCAGGACACTAAGAGATTAAGAAATGTGTTACACATAATAAATGGTAGATGTATGATTTAAACTCAGGCAGTCTGGGTCCAGACTGTATCCTAAACCACTACATCACATCGCCTCTTTAAAAAGAGCTTAGGGGCTGGGTGTGGTGGCTCACACCTGTAATCCCAGCACTTTGTGAGGCCTAGGTGGTAGGATCCCTTGAGGCCAGGAGTTCCTAGCTGAAATGAGCTATGATTGCACCACTGCACTCCAGCCTGGGTGATAAAACAACATCCTGTCTCTTAAAACAAAGAAAGGGAGCTGAGGGTAAATCAAAGTACCTTTACTTTTGAGAAAGGCAGACATGACATTAGCATGACATATTTTTGCACTGAGAAATCCTATGAAGTTAATTCTGACAGTCTCCACTGACACTACCCAGTAGTGGCATAAATAGGTTTATCCATAGTTCATTTTGTTATGTACCTTTATATAAAGACTCACTATACACAAATATATGTATGTCCATGCAAAAATACAAACACATATGTACTCATACTTCTACACACACACCAACAAAACTGTTCTTTTTAAAACTGTTTTATCTGATTATTGCATTTTGTGGCATTTCTGCTAATATCCATGTTTTGCATTTCTCTTTTAAAATCTGATGAGAGCACAATGAGTAACTTAATTTGAGGGTGAATACAGGTCAGTAAAATGACACACTATCTTTCATACACTACACTTTGGCAAGAGCAAAGCACACTTGTCCCCAACCACTTTTAGAGATTCATGAATTAAGGAACTTCAATCTGTTTCCAATTCTTTTACACAACTCATTGGAATGCTGTTCTGTAACAACTGATTGATTCATGAGTTTTCCCTGCCTCCCCTCTATATCCCATAAACAAAGGATAGACAGCAGAGGCTACTGCTTCTCTACATACCAAGACACTGTTGAGCAACTGTTAGAAAAGAATGTGATTCCATAGTGTACTCTATTAATTCTACAGTTGCACTTATCACACCATAAGTAACTCTCTTTTTTCTTGTCTGCAGCCCCATTAGGCCAGCAGCTCCCTGAAGAAAAGGCTATATTTGGTTCATTTTTGGGTCCCCAGCACCTAGCACAGTGCTTAAAATATAGCAGCTGCTTAATAAATATTTGACTAGTGGTACATAAACAGCTCATCTTTCTGTTTTTTGTTTACACCAGTTACACTGAAACTAAATTCACAATCCCTTGCAGTAAATAGCATACTTTTACAGAATGAAAAGCTAAGGATAAGTATGTGCTATAGAAACAAAGCAAAATAGCTCCCAAAGGACAGAACTTGGGCTATTATATATCATTGACACAGGAAGAGTATTAAAATTAAACTATAAAATTTAAAAAGGAAAGAACCATTTGTTTTAGCACCATAAATTTACATATGAATTTGCAAATTTACAAGGTTCAAAATATTTCTCCTTTTTTTTTCAAACCATTCTAACTGCTCAAGTTAAGGGAGCTGACGTTAAAGAAATCTTTTGCCTATAATCCCAGCACTTTGGGAGGCTAAGGCAGGTGGATCATGCGGTCAGGAGTTCAAGATGAGCACGGCCAAGATGATGAAACACTGTCTCTAGTGAAAATACAAAAATTAGCTGGGTGTGGTGGTGTGTGCCTGTAATCCCAGCTACTCAGAAGGCTGAGGCAGAAGAATTTCTTGAACCCAGGAGGCAGAGGTTGCAGTGAGCTGAGATCATGCTACTGCACTCCAGCCTGGGTGACAGAGCAAGACTCTTGTCTCAGAAAAAGTAAATAAATAAATACATTTTAAAAATTAGAAGAATGAAACTGGATCCTCATCTCTTACGTTATGCAAAAATCAACTCAAGATGGATCAAAGACTTAAATCTAAGATCTGAAACAATAAAGAATCTAGAATATAACATAGGTAAAACTCTTCTAGACATTGGCTTAGGCAGAG
Organism: Colobus angolensis palliatus; assembly: GCF_000951035.1. Classification (NCBI taxonomy): domain Eukaryota; kingdom Metazoa; phylum Chordata; class Mammalia; order Primates; family Cercopithecidae; genus Colobus; species Colobus angolensis. Next base: position 723,050 of record NW_012112808.1, on the reverse strand, counting down.
TTCATGACAACAAACCCAAAAGCAAATGCAACAAAAACAAAAATGAATTGATGGGAACTAATTAAACTAAAAAGCTTCTGCGCATCAAAAGAAACAATCAGCAGAGTAAACAGACAACCTACACAATGGGAGAAAATATTCACAAACTATGCATCCGACAAAGGATTAATACCCAGAATCTACAAGGAGCTCAAATAAATCGGCAAGAAAAAAATAATCCCATCAAAAACTGGGCAAATGATATGAATAGACAATTCCCGAAAGAACATATACAAATGGCCAACAAAATGCTCAGCATCACTAATTATCAGGGAAATGCAAATTAAAATCACAATGAGATACCAACTTACTCCTGCAAGAATGGCCAAAATAAAATAATAATAGATGTTGGCATGGATGTGGTGAAAAGGGAACACTTTTACACTGCTGGTGGGAATGTAAACCGGTACAACCAGTATGGAGATTCTTTCAAGAACTAGAAGTAGAACTACCATTTGACCCAGCAATCCCACTACTGGGCATCTACCCAGAGGAAAAGAAGTCATTATATGAAAAAGACACTTGCACATGCATGTTTATAGCAGCACAATTCACAATTGTGAAAATATGGAACCAACCCAAATGCTCATCAATCAATGAGTGGATAAAGAAAATGTGGTATATATACATCATAGAACACTACTCAGCCATAACAAGGAACAAAATAATGGCATTCACAGCAACCTGGGTGGAACTGGAGACCATTGTTCTAAGTGCGGCAACTCAGAAATGGAAAACCAAATCTCGTATGTTCTCACTTTTAAATGGGAGCCAAGCTATGAGGATGCAAACGCATAAGAATGACATAACAGACTCTGGGGATGCTGGGGAAAGTGAATACAAGACTACATACTGGCTGCAGTGTATGCTGTGCAGGTGATGAGTGCACCAAAAGCTTGGTAATTACCACTAAAGAACTTATCCATGTAACTAAAAACCACCTGTCCCCCAAAACTATTTAAATACATAAATAAATGATAGGCTAGTTGATTTATAAATCATCGCTAAATTACAGAGCTCCTTCATATAAAAATAAAATTTAAAAGTTATGGATACATTTTGTCTCTCTTTATATTTTTAAGTAATCTTAATTGGGTTATGAGGCAACTGTGTGGGGTACCTCAGATTTCTAAGTAATCTTAACATAAAATAAGTATTATGTTTAAAAGAATGCTTCCATCTATAGTGAAAAAATTCCCTTTTAGAGTTCTTATACAACATATAGCTACACTATACTTTTTCTTTTAATGTACTTTAAAAAAACCTGGTGACTAAATATAAACCTTAAAAATTATCCACTTTTAGGTATAAAATGAAGGTAAAAAACTAAAAGGAGTAAAAAAAAAAACATATTTAAAGTAATCCGCATCTTAAAATTCTGACATCTATATAAATAATTAACGGTTTTTTTCCTTGGGAAGATGATATCTTAATATTGATATGATATCTTAGTATTTTTGTTCCTCTAGACCTTGGTGCCGAACCAAGAGAAGAAAAGCTCTGATTTAAATTTTGACCACTAATGTACCAATCATCGTTGTCATGGTAGGTTTACATTAATAAGTCTCTCTTGCATGTAAATGTACCTTATTAGTGCAGGGTAAAGACCACTAGTGCCATGGTGAATTTTTTGTTTCTGTTTTTTATTTTGTTTTTTGTGACAAATATTGTCTCCCTTGTAACCTCCTAGGTATGCATGAGGGGCTGGGACTAAGAAGCATAGAACCAAACCAGATCTTTGCTTCTACTTCTGCCAGTGGTAAACTAGAATGTGTAACACAAAACATAATAATGAAAACAATTAGAAGATCATGGGAAAATATAAAAACAATGATTAGAAGCCATCAGAGAAATACCAAAGCAGAAAGAAATGTGAAAGGATGAAGGTAGTAACAAGAGTAAATCCCAGAGAGCTAAGCCAAATATCTAGAATCTGCAGTGGCAGCTGAGAAGTTAGAAAACTGAACAGATCTTCCAAAAGATTCTGGGGTTTAAAGGGGATAAAAATGAAAGTTTATGGCCTAATAAACGGGAAAGACCTGGACACAAGAAACTTTCCATTAGGAGACCTTAGGAAGAGTGTAAGGTCTTAAACAGGCTAGCCATCTCAAGAAATGAAGGCCAGCTTCCAATAATCTCAAGTATTGATGGCATTAAGGTAATCATGGAATACTGGCATTCCCAGGCCAATTACTTGCCAGAAACAAAACTAAATCTTCTCTAAGGGAACATAACATGTTTCGGGGCCTCAACATTTTGCTAAATTTTAAAAATATAATATGTCTAATATAAATAAATAATCATGCAGTCATGAAAATAAGACATAGTCAGCCGGGCGCGGTGGCTCAAGCCTGTAATCCCAGCACTTTGGGAGGCCGAGACGGGTGGATCACGAGGTCAGGAGATCGAGACCATACTGGCGAACACGGTGAAACCCCGTCTCTACTAAAAATACAAAAAACTAGCCGGGCGAGGTGGCGGGGGCCTGTAGTCCCAGCTACTCGGGAGGCTGAGGCAGGAGAATGGTGTGAACCCGGGAGGTGGAGCTTGTAGTGAGCCGAGATCGCGCCACTGCACTCCAGCCTGGGCGACAGAGCAAGACTCCGTCTCAAAAAAAAAAAAAAGAAAAGAAAATAAGACATAGTCAAAAACTAAGAGAAAAATGCTACAATAAAATAACCCATAAGGAATTCATACAATAGAGTTATCAGTCATGGACTTTGAAATAATTATGATCAATATGCTTGAGGAATGTCTTTAAAAGTTGGTTATATCAGAAGATAAATAGAAACCACAAAAAGAAAAACAAATAAAAATTCTAGAAAAAGTATAAATGATACTAAGAACTCAAGTATGGGATAAGCAGCTGCTTAGATGCAGTTAAAAACTGAATAGCAAAACTAGAATATGGAAAGATTTAGGCATAAAAAGACAAAAAGAAAATACAGAGAATGAATGTAAGAGGCCATTGGGAAAAAAAGTCCTAGATGTGAGCAAATGAATTTCCAGAAAGGGCTTGGGGGACAGAAAAAATGGGAGAAAAGTAATTTAAACAAATAAAGGCAGAGAACTCTTCAAAACTGAAAATATGAAGGCACAGACTTAATAGGCACTATGAAATACTAGCAAAAATAAAAGGAAAAAACAATATCTAGGCCCTTCATAAAAGTAAAACTGATGAAAAACAAAGACAAAAAATGTTTTTAAAGAGTAAAAAGAAAGGGAGAATGTGAGTCAGAGACATATTACTTTCAAAGAGCTACAATAAGAGCTACAGCTGACTTCTTGGAATGAGACAGAAGACAATGGAACAATATTTTCAAAGTGAAAACAATAAAAAAACAAATTCTAACCTAAAATTCAAAATCCAGTAAAAATATCTTTTGAAATAACCGTATTTGTAAACAGTGAACATTTTTCACTAGCTGACTAAAAACCAAAGGAAACACTAAATGGTATTGTGGAAATAATTTCAGCTGTAAGTATGGCTATGAAGACAGGAATGAAGAACAAATAGGTGGATAAATCTATATTTATATTGGCTCTCTAATAGTGTTAATAATAACGCACTATGAGATTTAAAATATACATAGGCTGGGCATGGTGGCTCATGCCTCTAATCTCAGCTACTCAGGAGGCTGAAGCAGGAAAATCGCTTGAACCTGGGAGGCAGAGGTTGCAGTGAGCCAAGATCGCCCTACTGAGCTCCAGCCTGGGCGAGAGAGTGAAACTCCATCTCAAAAACATAAAAATAAAAGTAAAAATAAATAATATAAATAAAAGTCAAATACCTTCAATATGACATGAGTATAGAAGAAAAATAAATGAATTTATCTTATTCTATCATCTTTGCATTTTTCAGGAAATGGTAAAAGTAGTCATTGATATCACACTCTTTTCAAGAATGAATCTTATAAAGCTATAGGGTAACCCATAATAGAACAGTAACAGAATACAAAGCAAACAAGCTAATAGAGGAGAAAAATGCAACAAAAAATTAATGATTTAAAAAATATGTCAAAGATTTTTTAAAAAGAAGGATAAAATAATGTAAAATCTGCCAGTAATTTAGAAAGCAAAATGTAAAGTGGTAGACTTTAAACCAAATATATCAGAAGTTATATTAAATTTAAATGAACTATTCCAATTGAAAGACACACACTGTTATCTTATTTTTTAAAAAAAACTTAACCTTTTGTTGTTTATAAGAAACACATAGGCTGCGCATGGTGGCTCACGTCTGTAATCCCAGCACTTTGGGAGTTCCAGGTGGGCAGATCATCTGAGGTCAGGAGTTCGAGACCAGTCTGGCCAACATGGTGAAGCCCCATTTCTACTAAAAATACAAAAAAAAATTAGCCAGGTATGGTGGTGGGCACCTGTAATCCCAGTCACTTGGGAGGCTGAGACAGGAGAATCACTTGACCCCAGGAGGTGGAGGTTGCAGTAAGCCAAGATCATGACATTGCACTCCAGCCTGGGTGACAAAGTGAGACTATATACACAAAAAAAAAAAAAAGAAGAGAAAGAAAGAAAGAAAGAAAGAAAGAAAGAAAGAAAGAAAGAAAGAAAGAAAGAAAGAAAGAAAGAAGAAAAAAGGAAAGAAAGAAAAAGAAAAGAAACACATAAAGGATATAGACATGGTGAAGGTAGAAAGCTGGGAAAATATGCACTATGCAAATACTAACCAAAAGAAAACCTAGTTCAACTATACTTGTATCAAAAACCAAGTAGATAAAGTGTTCTAGAGACAAAGAAAGATATTTACCAGGAAAGTATGTACATAATATAGGTCAAAGAGACAAAGAAAACATCACATAATCAAAGAAGAAATAGTCAAATCCACAATCATTTTCAAAACATTTCAAAAACATTTCTTTATAAAAATATATATATATGTGTAAACACACACCAACACACACACATAATAGTCACTGAGAATATAAAACACTTTAAAAGCATGATTAATTGTACCTAATTGATCGTTATAGAACTTCACACAGAACCTCAAAATGCACGTTCTTTTCAATGTTCACAAAACATTTATCAAAAAACATTTATCAAAATTTACAACATGGTAAATAACAAAGCAAGTCTCAATAAAGTTTTAAAAACTAACATTATATCATGCAGATCATGTTCTCTCACCAAATGGAATTAAGCTAGAAATCAATAATAAAATGATAACTAGAAAGTTTGCATATGCATCACAGAAAATATCATAATCAAAACTGAAAAATCTAAAAACTAATTGAGCATGAAAACACTGTGTATCAGAATTTGTGGGATGCAGCTAAAATTGTACCTAGAGGAAAACGTGTTGCCTTAAGTGTACATATGAAAAAAGAGAAAAGGCTGAAACTCTGTCATTGCAGCATCAATCTCAAGTGAGAAAAAGTAGCAAAAAAAATCACAAAGTAGTCAGAAATAGTAAAGAACAAAATCAATGTATGATAACCAAACACATTCAAAATTATTTAGTTGATAAAAATAACTAAATTGATACACTCAGAGAAATATCAGAAAAAGTGAAAATGCATAAATAATCAATATAAAGAATAAAAAAATTGGGCCGGGCGCAGTGGCTCACACCTGTAATCCTAGAACTTTGGGAGGCCAAGGCGGGTGGATCACAAGGTCAAGAGATCGAGACCATCATGGTCAACATGGTGAAACCTTGTCTCTACTAAAAATACAAAAGTTAGCTGGGCATGGTGGCATGCACCTGTAGTCCCAGCTACTCGGGAGGCTGAGGCAGAAGAATTGCTTGAACCTGGGAGGTGGAGGTTGCAATGAGCCGAGATGGTGCCATTGCACTCCAGCCTGGCAACAGAGCGAGAATCTGTCTCAAAAACAAAACAAAACAAAAGAATAAAAAATTGAACATCACTACAGATTCTACATACTTTAAAAAGTAACTTCTTAAAAGTAGTAAGAGGATGTTACAGTAAATTCATGCCAATTACTTTACAATTTAGATAAAATGAATAAACTCTTGGAAACACACCTCTTAAACTCTAAGAAAAATAAAAAAATCAAATAGTCCTATTTCTATTAATAAATTGAATCCATTTCTTGAAACTTCTCTGTAAGAAAACTACAGGACTGATGACTTTATCAGTTAATTCTACAAAAAGTTGAAGGCTGAAATGACAGTAACGTGTCACAAACTCTTTCAAAAATTAGAAAAATACTGAACAATTTCCAATTTTTTTCATGAGGCCAAAGTAACTTTTGTACCAAAATGTGATAAGGATATGATTTTTTAAAAAGTATAGGACAATTTCACTCAAGAATATTTGCAAATGGTTACATCAAATATTAGCAGGCTAAATCTGTGTGTGTGTGTGTGTGTGTGTGTGTGCGTAAAATGTCATGACAAGGGTGGGTTTACTCTACGAATGCAAGGTTCATTGAATATTCAAAAATCAATGTAAGTTACCACTTTGTATAACAAAACAAGAATTATATAATTTTAATCATGCAGAAAAATAATTTTATAAAATTCAAAATTCTATGATTCCTAAAAATAAACAACAAATTAGTAGGAGAAAATTTCCTTAAGGTGGCAAAAAATATCTATTTGGAACACACAAGCACGCATAATAATTAACAGCATAATGCTGAAAACTTTATGAAATCAAAAAATGAAGAAAAAAGAAAACAGGCTCTATTCAAAATTTTACTGGAGATCCTAGCTATGGCAAGAAAGTAAGGAGACAACAAGGTTTAGTTGTCAAAATAGAATAAAACTATTATTAACTATAGAGGAGAGTCAAAACATATAAACTATAGACAAACTACTGGAATTAAAATATGAATTTAGTAAGGTTATCAAATGTAAGATAAATGCATAAAAATCATTTGCATTTCTAAATACTAACAGTAAATTAAAAGAGAAATTTTAAAATACCATCTATATTATTAAATAATCTTAGTAACATTAAATAAACAAAAGATGTACAAGAGAAAATTGTGAAATATTAGTGAAAGAAAACAATAGCCATATAACCATGTGCATGAATTTAAAGGTTCAATACTATAAAAATGTCTGTTCTCCCAAAGTTATTTCAATGTAACCACATGGTGGAAATATACAGCTGATTCTAAAATTCACAGGAAGGTGGTAAGGGTCAAGAATAGCCAAAATGAACTTAGAAAAAAAAAAAACAAATATATGCCCTATGGAATAAACTAACGAGTTCCAAAACACATCTATGCTTATATGGACACTTGTGGAAATGAGATGGTGTTTTAAATAAATAGTGTGAGTCAACATATTGAAAACAAGCATTTGAACCTTACCTCACACCACACATTAAGAACATTTATTTCAGGTAGATTAAAAATATCTATTAGACTAAATAAGAAAACTAAGAACTAAATAAGAAAACAAAGTAATAAAGGATCTAAAGAATAACAGAAGAAAACATTTTCATTTCATTTAAGTAGGGAAAGTTCTACAACAAAACATAGAAAGTACTGTGTTAAAGGAAACAATTGGTAAATAGGACTACATTAAAAATAAAAGCTTCAGTCCCTGGTAACCACCATTCCACTCTATTTCTGTGGGGCAAGGTCACAGGGGAGGTATGGGGAGATGTTGCTCCAAGTATATAAAATTTCAATTAGACAGGAAAAGTAAGTTCAAGAGATCTATGGAACAACATGGTAACTATAGTTAATAACAGTATATTGTATTCTTTAAAAATGCTAAGAGAATGCATGTTGTTTCCACTACAAAAATTGTAATACATATGTCAAATTGCTTGTTTTAGTCAATCCACAATGCATATACACTTCACTATACATACATTCAGTATGTATGTATACAATGTATATATACATCATATTGTACACAATAAATATATATATTTCTGTCAATTTAAAAAATACAATAAAATACTCTATTAAAAAAACACTGTTAAGAGAATGAAAGGTAAGCTACATAATGGGAAATGATATTTCCAACACATACAACAAATGAAAGTCTCTAGAACTCCTACTATTCTATCTTGTAACACCACATGAGAGGTATTAAAGAACAGAATGTTGTAGTTATCAGTGTTTTGCCAAAAACATTGCAGGTCTTTCCACTTCCTGTCCTCTTTGAGATAGAGTGTGAACATGTAATGAGTTCCGGCAGATGAGCTGTGAGCAGACATTGAGTGTGTCTGAGATCTTCTAGAGCTCTCTCTCTTTTGCCCTGGCCCTAGCATCCAGCAACATCTAAAATGAGGGCTGGTCCGTTTGTGATCTCCATGAGTGATCTTCAATGGACATCTAGGAAGGTGAGAAATAAGGGTTTGTTGTTTTATGACACTGAGACTTGAGGTTTGTTTGTTACATAACCTAGCCTATACTGACTGATACAAGCAATCATTTTTATTCTGTTGTTACTACACATTAATGAGTGGTATGCAAATTACTTTAATGTAGCAGTTCTAAAAATGGGATTGGGATCCTCTGGGATGGCCAAGACCCTTTCAGGGGATCCATGAGGTCAAAACTATTTTCAAAATAAAACTAAGATGTTATTTGCCTTTTCTACTGTCACTCTCTTCTGAGTATACTGTGGAGTTTTTCAGAAGCTAGATGACATGTGGTATCATAATACATTGAGCGCAGAAGCAGATGCAAGAATCTAGTTCTCCTCTGGCAAGAATCCAGTTCTCCTCTGTTAAGGCAGTCATTAAAGAGACTTGCAAAAAGGAAAACCAAGGCCCCTATTCTATTTTTGCTTGGAAAATATTTTTCCTAAAATGCATGTTATTTTGTGTTAATTTGTTTAATGAGTCTCTCATTGCTACTTTTAAGTAAATTAATGAATAAATACTTTAAAAATCTCTTAGACCCTAATATTGTACATATCCATAAATATAACCTACATAAACAAAAGTTCTTTTGGGTCCTAAAAAACAAAAAGTCTGAAAACTACTGATTTAATGAATTGAATAAGCATTTTAAAAATATTCAAATGGAATAAAATAAAATAAAATCAGAATACATAACACATAATAAAAGTATTACTTTGGAAAACTTTGTTTCAGTTACATACATGTATTTATACAGTATGGTGGGTGTGTGTATACACAAAGTATATTTCTTTGTGTAGATTATCATAAAATCTGAAGGGGTATTATAAAAGTATAATTTGAATAAACAATCTCTAAGGTTTACGGGAAAATGGTAGGGGGCTCCTGTGAGGCACTTTCAGCCAAGGACAAATTGAAATTAAACTAAATTCCTGGCCAAAGCAAGAAAAATGGATAGTGTGAGTGCTACTCCCTTCAAATATACATCATATTGTACACAATAAATATATATATTTCTGTCAGTTTAAAAAATACAATAAAGTATTCTATAAAAAAACACTGTTGAGAAAATGAAAGGTAAGCTACATAATGGGAAATGATATTTCCAACACATACAACAAATGAAAGTCTTTAGAAATGGAGAATTTACGAAAATTCTCCATCAGAATCATTTGGGAATCTTGTATTAAAATGTATCCATTTATTCAATAAATGGCTGAGAGCCTATTAAGTGCCATATCACAGGAGACAAGGCAGTGAACAAAAGAGTGAAAAATCCATATCCATGCTAGCCCATAGTGTAGCTGGGAAGATCTTGGAAGAAACTCCTGAAGCCAAACTCTGTATTCTCCAAGCACTTTTCAGGATTACTTTGTTCTCTGAAAAATTTCTCCTTCATATATTCTTCTAGCTGGGGAATTTACATATCTTTCTTTGCTAATTTTTCACCAAGAAAATGAAGGATAAGGGTAGTATGTTTTTTCACCTGCATTGCAATAAGACTATAGATAAGGTAATAAAAGGAAAAAAAGGAGCTGAGAATACTATTAGAGTGTGCATACTAAAATGGAAGCTTACTAGCAAGTAATATTGTAAACTAGAAATTATATTTTTCAGTTTGTATATAATTTAAATATTTCACTTCTTTTGAATTCCATTTTTAGAAAAGAGGGCTAACTATAGCATAATCACTAAAATACGGATAGAACAAAATTATTTAATGTAACCTCTTAGCACTGGTAAAAAACTATTTCGTGGAAATGGTTAGTATTTCATAGTGAAAACTAGCTGGATTTCTTTCAGATAAAAAGTAACTCTCCTTATTTTACTAGAAATAAATAATAAATGACTAAAGAGAATAAAATTAGAGAATTAATTTTACCTGATAAAAATAAAATATTTTAACATGTATGGAAAACTAGGCCCTATTTATATCTTAATTTTATATTACCACACACTATGACACAATCTTTATCCTTTTTTTCAATAAATTATTAAAAATGACACTTCACTGCTAATCATGTAGATACATTAAAGTGTATATTCTTAGCAGTTCTTAAAGCTAATGTCAAATTTTTGAATATTGAAAATTTGATTGGAAAAATAGTTTCCAAATATTTCTGAGAGAATTAGGACAATGGAAAATATCTGAAAAGCAAAATGATATTAGTAAAATCCTCAATATATCACAAAATTCAGTCCTGAATAATAATGCACTAATAAATGTGTTAAATAAATACGTTTCATAAAGATTGCAGATTTACATATTTTTTCAGAAAAACAAATGTCCTCCATGTTAGTATATTTGCATATCTATATTTTTTAATGCTCTGTTTGTTAATTTTTGTATTAATTTTGTTTTAAATTATCAGGCATTTGGAAATCTATTTGCTTTTCACATTTGAGAGTCCTTGAATTTTCTAGATAATGGTTTACTTTAATTTTTTGTTTTACATTTATTCTAATTTAATTGCACCCATTGGTTTAGACTGAAAAAGTGAGGGGCATATGAAACAAACAAATGCACATCTGTATCTCACAATAAACAAGAAAGTAAAGTATTTGTATTTCTTGCTGTCTGCCTTGCATTACGGCCTATGAAGTTCAAAGATTTACTGATCCTTTGACTCAGAAAACACACAGAATTTCGAATCCAGAGGTTTGAAAAAATTCAGATTCTGACCCCTTGGTGATAAATATTCTAATTGTAGATCAAAAGCATTGTACTTGATTTCAATTGCAAAGAAGTTTAGAGAAAAAGAACAGGCTTGGAGGTAATAAATAAATGAAATAAATAAATAAAATGAATAATAAAATAAAATAAAATGAATAAAATTCAAACATATATGGACATTATTTTTAAAGTAGCTTTTATGAAAATATTAACAATCTAAAAATATAGATTAAAATTTTAGAAAATATCCAAAGTAGGAGAAATTAGTATATTTGGGGAAAACATACTACAGCATCTTTCACATACATATCTTAGAGTCATACTGTAGTCATATTGATTAATCACCTATGTTCTGCCGCAGTTATTTGTTGAGAACATACTTTATGCATTAAAGAAATATAAAGTAAACAAGTAAAAAGAAGTTATGTTAAAACATTTCTTTTGAAGACCATAAGACTATATTTACTAACAACAGACCGAAACTACCATGTTATCTGAAGTAAAAGGTATTTATCAAAACAAGGGAGAAACTGAAGCTCTGAAATGTTTTTCACAAAATCACTACTCATAAAATATACCATTTTCTGTCAGAATCTCCTTGAGTACTAAAAAGAAAAAAAAAAAAAAACATATCATTTATATGTATCCTTTGAAATGTACCATTGCTATCAAATGACAAAAGTTTAAAGCACAAAAAGTATAACAACACTCAAAACAACAGGGTTCATACTGTAAAACTGAATTTTACAGTGTCAGGAAAATTAATGAAGTATATAATGTTAATCTTTTGCTAGAAATGATCAATGGCTAGGGAGAATAAAATTAAAGGATTGATTTTACCATGATAATAGAAAAATAAAACATTTTTGGAGCTTCAGCTATAAATTAATGCTACAACTAAATAACACTTAGCTTTAACAGCTGCAGCCTAAATAAAAAGAAGAGACTAAACAACGCAAGAAAAAAATCCATTTTAAATGCTGGGTGAGAGGAAATTTGTTATCAAGACAGGGGATAAGAAATAACAAGAACATGAGATAATATTCAAAGCTAAGATCATTCATCATTCATTCATTCAGCAAATATTTATTGAACATTTGGTATGTGCCAGATTCTGTTCTAGGAATTCAAAATATAGCAATAAACAAAACACACAAATTCTTGTCTTCATGAAGCTGTACACAAGTGAGGGGAAAGAGACAAAAAATATATAAATAATACATAGAATATGTGAATATTAAAGTAGGGATACGTAGAATAAATGAGAAAAATCAGTAGGTTTTAACAGACTCTTCTTTGGGGTTTTTCTAGAGTGAAAGAAAAAAAGAACAGCAGCAAATGCTCTACATGAGGGAAAGGTGGAAAACTAAAGCCCACTCTACAATTTTTCTGATCCCATATAGCCAGGATAATTATTGGGGGAAACAGTGACTGGGAAACAGAAAAGTCTCCAGATAGGCTCACATCACCCACTCACAATATAATTGCAGAGACCTGATTTGAATAAACTTAGCATAGATGTGTGCAATTTTCTCCTGACTCTTGTAATTATGGAATTCTGTATTTAGCTCTCTAGATTTCTTCCTCCATTTCTTACTTCTCATATTCATAGAAACAGTTACCCTCTGATATATTTAACATCTTCCCCAAGGCAGTGTGTCCATAGTGGGACACGTAAAAGATTTTAAGTGGTAGACAGTGCTGAAATTTTAAACTTTTATTTACAGATATTATTGCTTAGAACCAAATTAAGGATTTTTTTTTTAAGTGAGTACTGTAGATTTAAAGTAAATCTCAAGAAAAAAACTAGTGCAAATACAGGCAGATGAAGTTCCCAAGAAGGTAAATTAATAGATATATGGTCTTAAGGAAATTCAGCTTCCTTAAACTCCTTTGGTTTTTAACCATTCTAGACCTTTTTCTAGTATTTGCCTAAGTTTGGTACACCTCACACTTTAACAATCTTTTCTACTACCTATCATGTCAGTGCATAGAAAAACATAGTAAAGATATTTGAAAGCACCATTTTCCTCAGTGTCTATTTTCCACTAGCTTAAATAATTGTTTTCCTCTGGCTTCAGAGGCAGACATTTTTAACATTTAGATTAACAAATGCTAGTGGTAATATTTTGGGTTCTTTTATTAAATCCTTAATGGGTTTTAGCTATTTCACGTTTGCTCTTCTAACATATGTAGAAATATTACAATTGACTGTATTCCATCTATAATACAACCACGGCTTATTTGAGTAAAATATCCAATCTGAAAAAGTGTGGTATGTTCCATTAAATCTTACCTAGATATACCCTTGGAAACACAAGTTTAGATAAAACAAAGATTGTAATGTAAGAATATAATTAAGTGTTTTAACGACAAATATACAAACAATTCATTAAGAGTATACAGAACATTTTCCAATAGCAGGAGCTTAACTTCAAGTTTCTTTCTTAAAGTACCTTTATGAAATGTTTTCCAAGAGAAAAAGAAGATATGCAATTAGAAAACAGAAAAAAGTACACTTCACAGTGCAGTAAGGCAGATGGTTTAGCCTCTAAGTCTATTTTTTGGTGTATGGCAGTGAGGAAGTTTTGTTGTGATCTTATAGCACATAGGTCTTCAAACACATTTGAATTCATCTGTCACTTAATTTTATGAATCTAGAAGTGCCAGCAATAAAAGTATGTGTAGCTTTCAAAAGCTGTTTAAAATGTTATCAAACTATTATAAAATGTTATTTTCCAGTTAGGTAATAAATACTAATTTTAGTCATAGTATTTGCCGACAATCAATTAGAACTTTCCTGTTCCATGAGGAACCACAACAAAAAAATCTTTAAACAGCAATGCAATTACTGGCTTAAATAAGATAAGATCACTTTATAGAGTCGTACTTTCAGTTATACCTATTATTAGTATTATCGTCATTACTGTTATTATTATCACTTTATTAGTACAAGCTACAGACTCTATGGAAATAAATTACATATGCTAAGGACAATTCGATATATTTGAAAAGGTATAAGATGGCAAATTATATGGGTAAAAGAAAATAAGGAATCAGACAATGCCTGATCCATCTACAATTCCCCAGTCAAGAATTTGCCAGATAAACTGCCATTTTCTAAAGGACACAATGGCCCAAGCAGGGCACTCCTGACCTAGACACTCTACTCAAGACTCTGGCTCAAAGGGTATTTTCCAAACCACTTTTCAGAAGTAGCATGGAGGGCATTAGGTATGTATCCATTATTCTTAGAAAATGAAAGTCAAAAGAAATGAATAGTGGTTATCATGTATTCCAGTGATGTTTTCAATTTTTCAAAGAACTAAAAGAAATGTAAATGAGCAGGCTGGGGGTGGGGAAGTGAGGAGAAATCTATTTATAATACAATACAGACATGTCATTCCTTAAAATGGGCAACAAAGTATTTATTTATGTAGTTCCTTTATCAGAAAGGTGGGACAGTACATCTCTCAACTGTGCCCACATACAGCCCAGAGGAGGTCCAAATCAGTTTTTTTCTAAATGAAACCACCTACGTATAGTCAATCTTGGTTGGAAAAAGGTGAGCTCTTTCATCTTTTTCAGCATCCCTATCCAGTCCTTCTGGGTAGGCCAAATTTTATAATTGTTACCCTCAATACTTTGTAAAGTTATTCTCCCATATCTACCCTCACCCCTCCCATGAATCCCTGAGAACTCACACGCCTGCTCCAAAGTCCCGCTTCTCCTTTGATACTTTGACTTTGGTTGATGAACATTTTATATTGCCATCCCCTACCCCCATGTCTGGGTGCAGCTTGAGAGTACTTCCTATTATTCAGTTTCTCCATTATCACTTGTGTTATACACAATGTGCCACCTTATATTTTCTATCTTAGTATATTGTATGGCTCCAGAAAGGTAGCAGGGTATACATTTTATCATACTATAGCTCAAAATCACTCTGAAGTTTTTTTAAAAAAAAGCTTTACAACATATGATAGAACTTGATAACAATAAATCTTGCTATGAAAACAAACTCAATATGACAACAATCAGGATCTTGATGGAAGATCTCATGGGAGAACTTCAAAAAAGTTTGCATCCCAAACTTCTGAATTACATCTTTGGGCCCTCTAATTTTGATGCTGGAGACATAGCTCTGTGACCCCCTGTGGTCCCTCTCCAACCCTCAAGTGCTGCAACTATGCAGGCAGAACCAACACAAAGCCTATCTCTTGGAAAGCCACCCTCTTTTCTCCATCCCTGCCACCTTCTCCGTGGTTTTGCCCCTTCCTATTTCTTGTAAAAATATAAGCAACTGAGCATCATGCTACTATTCTTGCCTCTCCACCTCATCTGATCACTTTTCCATATCACTCTTAACTCTGTTTTCTGCATTATACTGAGACAACACTTTAAACATATTTCCTGCCACAATTGAGGGTGGTAGAATGATTTCAGGGGACTGCATCAGAGCAAATTTCTGGAGCAAATTGTAGTACTTTAGATGACACAGTGGAATAAACTGAGAAGTTTCTGTGTCATCTACCAAAAAAACCTTTGAAATCATAGAAAAGAATACCCTAAAAAGAACAAAGAAACCACAGAGGGCAACCCATTAACTGTTTCTGACAAGATCTTGCCTCTAGAAAAACTTCTTCTATTGGCTATTAAATCAGAGTAAGAACTAGAATTAAAAATGGTCATTTGGTTAATCAGTGCTATTTAAATGACACAGTGTAGTCTATTGTTTCCTAAGTGATCAATGAAACTAGAGAGAATGTATTTTCAAAAATCTAATCTCATATCCAAAAAAGTTATGGATTATCTTATTGAATATATTATTAAGAAGAATATATACAAAAAAAAAATTCTATGCCAATATGGGTTGAGTATCCCTTAGGTGAAATGCATGGGACCAGAAGTGTTTCAGATTTGGGATTTTTTTCTGATTTTTGGAATATCTGCATATACATAATGAGATATCCTGGAGATGGCATATAAGTCTAAACACAAAATCTACTTATGCTTTATATGCATTTTATGCCCATAGCCTGAGGGTAATTTTATACAATATTTTATTTATTATTATGATTATTATGATTATTTTGAGACAGAGTCTTGCTCTGTCGCCCAGGTTGGAGTGCAATAGTGTAATCTCAGCTCACTGCAACTTCCGCCTGCTGGGTTCAAGCGATTCTCCCGGCTCAGCCAGCCTCCTGAGTAGCTGGAATTACAGGCATGCACCACCATGCCTGGCTAATTTTGTAGTTTTAGTAGAGACGGGGTTTCACTATGTTGATCAGACTGGTCTCAAACTCCTGACTTCAGGTGATCCGCCCGTCTCGGCTCCCAAAGTGCTGCGCTTACATGCTGAGCCACTGTGCCTGGCCATATACAATATTTTAAATAATTTTGTGCATGAAACAAAGTCTGTGTACGTTAAATGGTTAGAAAGCAAAGGTGCCACTATCTCAGCCACCCATAGGGACAATCTGTGGTTGCTTGGCATGACCATTATTCCTGATTCTGAATTTATATGCTACTGATAAGCAATCATTTTCTTACATTTAGTCAGATATAAGTACTTAACAGTAAAAAAATAGGGCATATCATTAATACAGTGAAAAAGTAATGTGTTAAGTGTAGCTAAGCAGCATAGTTGCATCACCAGATACCTATAGCAGCTGTTAGACAACAGCAACAACAAACAGCAGCAGGTTTTCAGTCTCCACCTATGATGCTGTGTTTTGATTCAAAGGTTACTGTAAACAGCACTTTTTTTTAGGTGAGAAAAAACAGAAGCAGTTAAGGGACGAGGAAATGGGTCCTATAGGGATGAGGAGGAATTCTGCTGGATACGTTTTTCAAATGTTCCCCTCAGAGTCATCTGCAACATTATTTTTTTTTGTCTTAGAAACCTTCCTTTGATTTTATAAACTGACATGATTTCTTGTTCTGTTATGAATGTGTGCTGCTCTATTCCTTCAATAATTCGATCACACATTTTCACCATGTCATTTATAGGTACTTCTTCTGCAGTGTTAAAAACATCATCTTCATTATCCACTCAAAAAGTTTTGGATTTTGGAACATTTTGAATTTCACATTTTCAGATTAGGAATACCCAACCTGTAAAACGATATATTTAAAACTCTATCTCCAAATAACATGTGGCTATGCTAAATAAAATAAAGTAAATGACTTCAAATATTACAGTCAACTTGGAGTCATTCCTTATATTTCATCTGATTCTTACATAGCCATATTCTGAATACAAGCACTGCAAAAGTCCACATAACCACAACAACCAGTGAGATGTTGACTATGACATTGCATAACATACGTTTTGTTAGCTCTGGCTTAAGAAGGCATCTTTCCACCCTTTCATCTATTAGTGGAAGGAGCCTCGCACTGGAAATCCTGAAGATCAGGTCCAAGTTTTGGAACTGTCTGTATGTGATGCCGCACCTTGTGTATGTTACTTCAATCCTGTTTATTTGTTTCTCTATTGTTGATAATTTATTTATATATTTACATACATTGATTTCTAAAACTATCAAAATAACCTAGAGGCCAAAGTTAGTGATTTTAGTTATGAATGAACAGATTCATTTATGGTTAGACAGAAAAAACTGGGAGCAGCAGACAGGTGAACTGTAGGACATTTTGTATGCTTTCAATCACAAAAATGAGAGGAGACAAAAGGATATTCCAGAATTTAATCAAGTAGGGTTAAGACTGTCGAAAGATAAAATTTCACCCTGGTTGCCATGGAAATGAGGCCCCTAACATTTAATAATTATATTATAATATGAAATAACAGATATGAATCAAGTACTTTGTAGCAGCAAATGAAGCTTCACCTTGAGGGAAGGATGAATAAGAGTTTGGGTGGGGTTTTTGCAACAGGATAAAGAAGTCTGTTATAATTTTAAAAAGGTTAAACTAGATCTGAATGCTACCAAGATTCTGATTCTGATAAACCTGTTGTTTGGTAAGAACCAGAGTAAATAAAGGAAATTAGAAAATCACATCTTCTTCTACCTGTTTCACCCTTGTATCCTTAATATCTATCATTCTGAAAGGTTGAGACTACCTAGAAAAGGAATCAGAAGCAGAACTAGGAGGCGGCATGGTGTAGTCTATACAAAGAAGAAGAAAAACAGACTAACTTAAATGAGGAATTAAGAAAAGCTTCACAGAATGGAGATACTTGAGCTAGACTCAGAGATGACTGGATTTTTCTCTGTCATTAAATAGACGGAGGAATTTCCTAGGCAGAGAGTCAAGCACGATTTATTCAGGGAAGATTTCATCCCGTATTACCCTGATCTAATACTCCAGTACTATATCAAAGTACTATAGAAAGGGATAGAAGTCACTACAATGAAGATGAGGATGATATCCTGATTATCCTTAGAGCAAATGCATGCCTGCCTGCATGAGAAGCACCATGAAGTGTTACAAATGGCTGTTGTGGGATCTTAGAGGAAACATTAATGAGCCCTAAACAGATAAAGATGTACTCCCTTAGGTAGAAGCAAAAACTTACTTTCCAGAAAATCATATGTAAAAGATTAATTTCATGTGGCCTTGGAGTAGATGGTGGTTAGGAATAATTTCAAGCTAGAATTTATGTTTAAGGAAGAATTTCACATTCATAAACTATAACAGCATGACTGTCCAGACCTTTAAATGGATAGGTTAGTCTGAGATAAAACAATACTTGCAATACTACGACTACTTCGTAAGATGTGCAGAACCCAAGATAATAGCCTTTGGAATTAAGGGAAACATGGGAAGCTTGCTTGGATCCAAGCTACAGCAGCTTGGAAGGAATGAGAGGAATGGAATGGTGTCTGTGAATTTTCAACTCTCTGGATGAAGTATGTCTGCATGCTTTAGGGGTAGAGGTGATAGCAGTGGGAACAGGACAATGATCCCACTCTCTCCTTTAGTGTTGATAAGAGTTATACTATTAAGTGCTCCAGGCCAGTTCTCTAATGGCCTTGGAATACCCCTCTTCTATTCAAAAGGAAGCTGGCAGATTCTTTAATTCTGCTCTTTGAAATGTTAGAGTTGTATATTTCACAATACTTGTGGATGAAATAACATAAGCAATAGGTTGGGAGTTCATCAGACCTGGGTTCTATCCCGGATTTAATGCTTACTAACTATGCAACTCTGTACAAGTTGCTCATCCTCTCTGAGCTTCAAGATTCTCCACTGAAGAATTGGAATGAATATACTTTAATTTCCAAGGTTGATGTGAGGATTAAACGTTATAATGCCTAGCAAAAGCATATGAAATTGTTAGCTTCCATAGTCCTAGTTTCAGTCTACTTACCCTCAAAAAGCAGGTACAATTTATCCATGAAAGAAGAATATATGAAGCTTAAATTTTTCTATGGCTCAAAGCAGGAAAATCAGGCTCAAAAAACAAAATGTTTACCGAACAACTGTGTGCTTAGTGCTTTATTTGCTACAAGAATATTACATTAGCACTTATGGCTAGTAACCAGGTTAATCTTTTCCCAAAAGGTCAGGGGTATTTCATATTTACTGAGGACCCACAAAGAGCCAAGTAATATCAGAGCATGGACAAGATTCCATTTATTCAGGCCATAAGAGCAATTTCTCTGTTAAAAATGTGATGGCCCTGGAGGCTCCAGCACTCAGATGCCATCATTGGTACCTGCTTTGGAGAACAGAACACTTCTGCCCACATTATATGCCCATACCAAGAAGTTTTTTAAAAGGTGGCCAGAAAAAGGGCATACTTGTTTTTGGGTTAGGGCCTTTGTTCTGTATAGATCTGTCCATGGGCTCACTATGGATCTTCATGCCAGGTTCCAAATCTATTTACAACGTGCAGCCTGGACACCATGATGTCACACCTTCCTCTAGAGTTGGCCATCTACATATTGACACACTAAATAAACATTCTTCATGACACCTCTTCTTCTGCTCACTACTGAATATGGTTTTTTTTTTTTAACATCACCCCAGAAAATAACTGGATAATTTTGAAGTTCACTTTCAAGTCCTCTCATTTTGATCTAACATTCCAGCGTCTGAGCTCACTGATAGCCTGACAAGCAACACAGCACAATGGTTAAGAGGTGCCATGGGCCAGAATATCTGCATTCAAATCCTAGCTCTGTCATTCTTCTGTGTTACCTTGAGCAAGGCTTCCTAAGCGTTCCCTGACTCAGTTTCCCCAGCTACAAAATGGAGACAATATCAGTAATTCAAAGAACTGTGAAAAGTAAATGAGCTGGCACCTAAAATGCACTTAGAAAGAAGCTTAGACATAACAATATTCAGTACATGTCTTTAATTATCTTTAGATGTTCCAGTAAGGACTCACCACCTCCTTACTGTCTAATTTGGTCTTCAATAAGGTGTGTAGCCAGCAACACGTCTAGGTAGGTGTACTTTTTGCCCTGGGCCTGTCTAGCGTATGCTGTCATAGAACTGACCGCTACAGACTTGATAAGACATCTTATATGGAATTTCAGAGTTTCCATGAGCTTATAAATGCTTGCTAATTTTCCTATAATGTACATTAAGGAAAAGAGATATATAATTTATTGTCAGGTGCCAGATGACAGAATATGTTTAGGCACTTTCTATCACATGTTGTTCAAAACAGCCTTGGTTTCCCATGAAAGCAGTGACTTGGGATAAGCTACCCATTAAAGAGTTAAGTTCTTTACTACTCCTGAGTTAACAGTTTGTCTACTATATCTATAATTTACCCAATGTCAGAAATCCCACGGGGCTCTTAGCCAAAGTGAATAACTGAGCTATGTTTTCCTTACAGGCAATACAAGAATGTGTATCATGAATCTTAATCTGATATAAAGAAGAGAAAATAATGGAATAATTATATATATGTAACAATGATGTCTAGTCAAAAAAGAGGAAAAACGCTTTATTGACATAGTTTAGGCAGATGTTTTCAACCAGATTAACCATTTGTAGAGTCTTTGTAGTAAACTTGTAGATGAAAAAGCAAGACTGGAGAGAAATAGCCAAATGGTCAGCTAAAAAGGCATAAGGCAATGAAATATTAAACTACCAGTTAATTTCACTTTGTTTCAAACTAAATGTATAAGAATATGAAGATTAGTATTCACCCTATGCAAAAGAGCATAAAAGCTAACAAATTTTATCTCAATAGATTCAGCAGACAGTTTATAGTCTGTATGTAAAACTCAATTAACACAATGAACTGAAAAGCTGAATCTGTAGACATTAGAGCTAAAGAGGAGTCTCAAGCATATCTCCAAAGAGGGCCCATGATGAGCCAAAACATACAATAACTATGTGTGAAGGCCAGTGCACCGTATTTGGGGACATGAATAGTTTCTTCAATTTAAGAAGGTATTATGATCTTGGTGAAAGTAATTAGTGAAAAAGAGTTGAGAAGAGGTTACTTTTACGTGATAGTATCTGTTTAATTTAACAAATTAATAAAATAATTTAGAATAATGGATGAAAATCCTTTTTTCTGAAAGGCTCTGAACATTAGGGATGTGATCATAATGAAAACTGTATAAGCTCATGTTTCTTGAATTTAAAGTAATTTTTACATTGCTTTTATTTGCTTGCAATAGAAAAGGTGTATAATTTGGCTTTGGACTTCAAATTACATAAAATTTAAGTTGGTAGTACATGAAAATAAACAGAGGCCTGTTTTCTGGTTTTCCTTTTCACAGAAATTACATATGTTTATTATTTTTAAAGGAAAATAATTGAGTAATTAACACCTAAATGTTATCCGTCATGCAATAGAACAATATTAAAATGCAAATAAATAAAATGTCCTCAATGTGAGAATTTCTTTATGCTGTGAATATATGTGGTCCAGAGTTGCTATTTGACCTATGTTCACTATCTCTAGAGTAGATATGTATACTTCTGCTGGCATATGAACATTCTACATGGAAAGGTCATTCTGATCTAATATTACTTAAATGCAAGGTGATATGCATTTTCAAATACTGTATGTGCAGGAAATGACATGAACAATCCTCAAAATTTAAATTCTATATTCATGTGCTTTTGTGCCTTTTTAGAATGCTTAAGTGTTAACATGAAGTCTGTGATTTTTCAAAGTACTGAATATAAAACAAAAAATTGTTATCAGATAGGAAGATGAATCCAAACATTTAAATTAGACAACTGATAAATTGTCTAATTCAATTTTTTAAATGTATTCAGGACTACATGTTATTTGAATAACCCAAATAGACACAGAGAACATCCAAATTTTCTTTCCTCAACATTCAGCATAAAATTTTAGTTATATGACCTTTAATCTGACTTCTAACTAACACTGTGCATCTTCTCATTTTAATACAATACAAATGACAGAGTTTACTAAGATGTCATTTTAAACAGTTGTAATGTTTAAATTAATCATAAGGTTTATGACATCTACTATAGGTCCCTAGCATGAATTAACATACATTTTCTGAAGGAATCAATTGGGTAGTCTTCATTAAAGCTTATGTAAAAGAATAGTATTAGACAATGATACTAACACAAATTATCAGTCAAATTTAAAATCAAATTCTAAGTATGAAGACAATTTTTTCATCTGCTTTTCCTTCTGCTACAGGATCCCACCTTGTAAGGATATTCCCACTCATCAGCCAATTCTAACACATCATCCCACAGGTTGGAGTTCAAGCATCAGTTGTTTAGGAAAGCTTTCCCTAACTTTCCTGACTAGGTAATTCCCTATTATAAGCATTCATATCACCATGTACCTTTACTAAAGGTGGTGGTCATGGTTACAATGTTCCATATATATACACACACACACACATATATATGCTTATATGTGTATGTATCATATATAGTTTGATAAATATCTACTTATCCTTCAAAATGTACATGTTTCTATGTCTGTAATGTGCCTATGTTTACAATCCATTGAATTCCCAGCAGTGGTTCATGTTGTTACCATAAACAAAATTTTCTACTGAAAAAAAAAAATCACACACCAATCTGAATGAAAATCATACTGATTTTGTAAGCCTTCTACACATAAACCACACAAATTTTCAGTTTTTATGACAACTGTAAATTTATTTTTGGCAGAGATATAACAACTTAGCAAGATATTTTCCTTTACGAATTTCTCAGATTATGCTAGTTAATATGCATCACATACCGATTAATATGCTAAGCTCCAAAAGAAATATATGCCTTAGCAAATACTTCTTCGTGCTATTTTTTATTTCTTAAAAACTTTTTTTTTTTTTTGAGATAGTGTCTCACTCTGTCACCCAGGCTGAAGTGCAGTGGCACCATCTTGGCTTACTGCAACCTCCGCCTCCCAGGTTCAAGTGATTTTCCTGCCTCAGCCTCCTGAGTAGCTGGGATTACAGGCACGTGCCACCACACCCAGCTAATTTTTATATTTTTAGTAGAGACGGGGTTTCACCATGTTGGTCAGGCTGATCTCGAATTCCTGACCTTCTGATCCACCCACCTCAGCCTCCCAAAGTGCTGAGATTACTGGCATGAGCCACCACACCCGGCCAAAACTTTTATTTTAGGTTCTGGGTACATGTGCAGGTTTATTATATAGGTAAATTGCATGTCATGAGCATTTAGTGTACTGATTATTCAGTCACCCAGGTAATAGGCATAGTACCTCATAAGTAGCTTTTGATCCTCATGTCCTCCCTCCTTCCGCCCTCAAGTAGGCCTGGGTATCTGTTGTTCTCTTCTTTGTGTCCATGTCTACTCAGTGTTTAGCTCCCACTTATAAGTGAGAACATGCAGTATTTGGTCTTCTGTTCCTATGTTACTTTGCTTAGGATACTGAACTCCAGCTCCATCCATATTGCTGCAAAGAACATGATCTCATCCATTTTGGGGGGTTGTATAGTATTCCATAGTGTATATGTACCATATTTTCTTTATCCAGTCTACCACTGATGGGTATTTATGTTGATTCCATGTCTTTGCAATTATGGAGAGTACTGAAATAAACATACAAGTGCATTTTCTTTTCTGCATAATGATTTATTTTCCTTTTCAGTATATACCCAATAATGGAATTGCTGAGTTGAATCATAGTTCTGTTTCAACCTATTTCGGAAATCACCCAACTGCTTTTCACAATGGCTGAACTAATTTACATTCTCACCAGTAGCATATAAGCATTCCCTTTTCTCTACAACCTTGCCAGTATGTGTTATTTTTTTGACTTTTTAATGATAGCCATTCTGACTGGTATAAGATGGTATCTCATTGCGGTTGTTGATTATTGTTTCTCTAATGATTCGTGATGTTGAGCATTTTTTCATGTTCATCTTAACCACGTGTAAGTCTTCTTTAGAGAAGTATTTGTTCACGTCCTTTGCCCACTTTTTCATGAGGTTGTTTGGGGTTGGTTGGTTTGTTAATTTGTTTAAGTTCTTTATAGATTCCAGATATAAGAGCCTTGTCAGATGTGTAGCTTACAAATATTTTCTCCCATTCTGTAGGTAGTCTGTTTACTGTGCTGATAGTTTCTTTTGCTCTGCAGAAGATCTTTAGTTTAATTAGGTCCCATTTGTCAATTTCTGCTTTTATTGCAACTGCTTTTGGCATCTATGTCATGAAATCTTTAAGGCCTGTGTCCAGAATGGTATTTCCTAGATTACCTTCTGCGGTTTTTATAGTTTCAGGTTTTACATTTAAGACTTTAATCCATCGTGAGCTGATTTTTGTATATGGTGTAAGGAAGGGGTCTAGTGTGTATCTGCCATTTATTGAATGAGAAGTCCTTTCTCCATTGCTTGTTTTATCAACATTTTTGACGATCAGATGGTTGTAGGTATATGGCATTATTTCAGGGCTCTCTATTCTGTTCCATTGGTCTGTGTGTCTGTAACAGTATCATGTTGTTTCAGTTACTCTAGCCTTGTAATATAAAGTTAGGTAGTAAAATGTCTCCAGCATTTCTTTTTGCTTAGGATTGCCTTGGTTATTGAAGCTTTTTGTTGTTGTTCCATATGAATTTTAAAATAGTTTCTCTAATTCTTTGAAGAATGTCATTGGTAACTTGATATTAACAGCATTGAATCTGTAAATTGCTTTGGGCAGTACGGCCATTATAACAATATTGACTCTTCCTATCCATGACTATGAAACGTTTTTCCATTTGTTTCTGTTATCTCTGATTTCTTTCAGCAGTGTTTTGTAATTCTCATTGTAGAGACCTTTAACCTCCATAGTAAACTGTATTCCTAGGTACTTTAATCTCTTTTGCCTATTGGGAATGAGATTGCATTCTTCATTGAAGTCCCAACTTGGATGTTGTTGCTGTATAGGAAGGCTGCTGACCTTTTTTTTTTTTTTTTTTTTTGAGATGGAGTCTCGCTCTGTCACCCAGGCT
>NW_012112808.1:688833-696173 GCF_000951035.1 Colobus angolensis palliatus | reverse complement strand
AAATTCAATTTCTTCCTGGTTCAATATTGGGGGTTGTATGTTTCCAGGAATTTATCCCTTTCTTCTAGGTTTTCTAGCTTATAACCACACATGTATTGGCAACACGTTTCTGAGATATTTTTACATTTCTTTGGGGTCATTCCTAACGCCCTTTTTGTAACTTCTTGATTGTGTTTATTTAGAGCTTCTCTTTTTTTCTGTATTAGTCTAGCAAGTGAAATATCTTATTATTTCAAAGAACAAATTCTGGGATTAGTTTATGTTTTGTATGGTTTTCTTTTTGTTTGTTTGCTTGTTTTTTGCATCTCAATTTCCATGAGTTCAGTTCTGATTTTTGTTATTTCTTATCTTCTGCTAGCTATGGTGTTGGTTTGCTCTTGGTTCTCCAGTTCCTCTAGTTATAATGTTAGATTGTTAATTTGAGAGCTAACTTTTTGATGTGGGTGTTTAGTGCTAAACTTCCCTCTTAACACTGTTTTGGCTATGTCCCAGAGATTCCTGCATGTTGTATCTTTGTTCTCATTAGTTTCAAAAAATTTCTTGATTTCTTCCTTAATTTTATTATGTACCTCAAAGTCTTTCATGAACAGGTTGTTTAATTTCTAAGTAATTATATGGCTTTGGGTGACTTTCTTAGTGTTGATAACTAATTTTATTGTGCTGTGATCCAAGAGTGTGGTTGGTATGATTTCAGGGTTTTTAAAAATTTGCTGAGAGTTGCTTTATGTCTGATTGTGTGGTCGAATTTAGAGTATGTGTCATGTGCAGATGAGAAGAATGTGTATTCTGCTGTTTGGGGGTGGAATATTCTGTACATATCTATTAGGCATATATGGTCAAGTGTTGAGTCCTGGTCCTGAATATCTTTGTTCATTTTCTGCCTCAAAGATCTGTCTTTAATAATAAAAGATCTGTCTTTTAATACTGTTCAGGGGGGTGTTTACATCTCCCACTATTATTGTGTGGTTATCTAAGTCTCTTTGTAGGTCTCTAAAACTTGCTTTATGAATCTTGATGCTTCTGTGTTGGCACATACATATTTAGGAAAGTTATATGTTCTTTTTTTTTTTTTTTTTTTTTCTGAGGCAGAGTCTCGCTCTGTCGCCCGGACTGGAGTGCAGTGGCCGGATCTCAGCTCACTGCAAGCTCCGCCTCCCGGGTTTACGCCATTCTCCTGCCTCAGCCTCCCAAGTAGCTGGGCCTACAGGTGCCCGCCACCTCGCCCGGCTAGTTTTTGTATTTTTAGTAGAGATGGGGTTTCACCGTGTTAACCAGGATGGTCTCGATCTCCTGACCTCGTGATCCACCCGTCTCGGCCTCCCAAAGTATGTTCTTTTTGAATTGAGTCACTTGCCATTTTGTAAAACCCATCTTTGTCTCTTTAAATTTTTGTTGGTTTGAAGCCGTTTTATCTGAAATTAGAATAGTAACCCTTGCTTATTTTCTTTTTTCTGCTTGCTTGGTACAATTTTCTCCATCACTTAGCTGTGAGCCTGTAGGTGTCACTGCATGTGAGATGGGTCTCTTGACAAGAGCATACCATTGGTTTTTGCTTTTTATCCAAATTCTCACTCTGTGCCTTTTAATTAGGTCATTTAGACCATTTACATTTATGGTTAGTACTGACGTGTGAATTTGATGCTGTCATCATGTTGTT
Organism: Colobus angolensis palliatus; assembly: GCF_000951035.1. Taxonomy (NCBI): domain Eukaryota; kingdom Metazoa; phylum Chordata; class Mammalia; order Primates; family Cercopithecidae; genus Colobus; species Colobus angolensis. Next base: position 694,516 of record NW_012112808.1, on the reverse strand, counting down.
ACCTGGTTGTTATGCAGATTGTTTGTATGGCTCCTTTACAGTTTCACTAGCCTATGTACTTCAGTGTTTTTTTGTAGTGGCCGGTAACAGTCTTTCCATATTTAGTGCTCTCTTCAGAACCTGTAAGGCACATCTGGTGGTAACAAATACTCCTAGCATTTACTTGTCTAAAAAGGATCTTATTTCTCCTTCACTTATGAACCTTCGTTTGGCTAGATATGAAATTCTTTTCCTTAAGAGTGTCGAATATAGGCCCCCAATCTCTTCTGGCTGTAGGGTTTCCACTGAAAGCTCTATTGTTAGCCTAATGGGATTCCTTTTATAGATGACCTGTCCCTTCTCCTGAGCTGCCTTTAACATTTTTTCTTTTATTTTGACTTTGGTTAATCTGATAACTATGTGTGTTGGGAATGGTCTTCTTGTGTATTTCACCATGGTTCTCTGCATTTCCTGAATTTGAATGTTGGCCTCTCTAGCAAGGTTGGGGAAATTTTCATGGACCATATCCTCAAATATATTTTCCAAGTTGCTTGATCTTCCTCTCTTTCAGGGACACAAATGGGTCATATATTTGGTCACTTTACATAATCCAATATTTCTCAGAGGTATTATTCATTCTTCTTTATTTTCTTAAATTTGTTTTTGTCAGTCAGACAAAAATACTGTCAGTCAGAGTTATTTCAGAGAGCAGATTTTCAAGCTCTGAGATTCTTTCCTTGGCTTCATTGATTCTGTGGTTAATACTTGCAATTGTATTCTGAAATTCTTCCAGTGAGTTTTTCAGCTCAATTATCCTCAGTTTGGTTCTTTCTTAAAATTGCCATTTCATCTTTCAGCTCCTGTATCATTTTATTGTATTCACTAGATTCCTTGGATTGGGTTTCAACCTTCTTCCAAATCTCAATGATCTTCATTCTTATCCACATTCTGAATTCTATGTCTATCATTTCAGCCATTTCAGCCTGATTAAGAACCATTTCCAGGAAACTACTGCAGTCATTTGGAGGTAGGAAGACACACTGGCTTTGTGAGTTGCCAGTTCTTATGCTGGTCTTTCTCATCTGCGAGGGTTGATGTTCTTTAATTTTTGATGTTGCTGTCCTTTAGATGGGGTTTTTGGTTTTATCTTCTTTGATGCCCTTGAGGGTTTAAGGTGGGTTCAATCAACTAGTTTCATTTCTAGATTTTAGGGGAGCAAGGTTCAGCTTAGCACTCCTGGGCTGCATGCTTTAAATCTGGGGGGTTGGTATCAGGCACTCAGCTTTGTTCTCTGGCCTCTCAAGGTTAGGAACCTACAGGCTGTAGAGACTGAGGCTTTCCTGGTCCATGGGCCACAGAACTCTCAGGGGGGAGTGGGGCAGAAGGTGTCAGGCAAAGGGCTTCATAGAGGCAGTGGCGGTGGGATCTCTGCTTATTCATGAATGCCGTCAGTCACAGCACATTGCAGGGTACAGTTGTGTTGGCTGGGAAGGGGCACTGGCAGAGAGAGGAAAGGTTGCCAGAACACACCCATGTCTGCACCAGCAGCAGCTCAGTTCTTCATTTTGATTCTTCAAAACAGCAAAATTAATTGTTTCAGAGGAAAAACAGTTTATTTAAAAATACAGGGTAAAAACAAATTGTGATTGTAGTCCAAATAGAAAATGTTGAGGCCAAATTTGAGTCCAAATAGAAAGTATGAGGATTTAATGAGGATTTAAACATCCTCACAGTATATATATATGTGTGTGTGTATATATATATATTTAATATATTAAAGAAGTAGAATATAATACATATCATGTCATAAGCCAGAGGAAGAGTAATGCTAAGACCATTAATTATGCATGAAGTGAGAGGGAATTGGGAGAGTATATAACAGAGGAATCAGAAAATTGATGTTTATTACCTAACATTTGTAAAACCCAAACATATATATACATATATGTGTATATACATGTACATATATATATACATGTATATACATGTATATGTATATGTATATACATATACATATACATGTATATACATGTACATATATATGTATATACATATACACATATTTTTTTTTTTTTGAGATGGAGTCTCACTCTGTCACCCAGGCTGGTGTACAGTGGCACAATCTCAGTTCACTGCAACCTCTGCCACCCAAGTTGAAGCGATTCTCCTGCCTCAGCCTCCCGAGTAGCTGAGATTACAGGCACCTGCCATCAGACCCAGCTAATTTTTGTATTTTTAGTAAAGACGGGGTTTCACCATCTTGGCCAGGCTGGTCTTGAACTCCTGACCTTGTGATCCACCCACCTCGGCCTCCCAAAGTGCTGGGATTACAGGTGTGAGCCACCACACCCAGTCCCAAACATATATTTATATAAAAAACCAACTAGTGACATCAATGTAGATGCTTTTGTAAAAAGCCCTTACCATTGATTGCATCATAATGTTAACTAACTTCCAGTGTTTCCGAACTTCCTAAAGTACTCAATAGAGTACTTTAAAGATTTAAAGGTGTAAATTTTTTCCCCTAAAGGAAAGCTGTCATGTATGCATCAGTGAAAATTTCCTTGGCATGAAATTGCTTTCTCAGAACATCTCAATTTTTCTGAAATATAATTTCAATTCTCTGTGAGACAACAGAGTTAAAGCAGATTGAGAAGAGAAAAACATACAGGAAAATTTTAGTTCTGAAAAGGCAGTGCCCACTAGAATGTTTTTCTCCTTTAGAGAAACTCTGTTGTAAAGAAAATTTAAAGCAAAAAATAGCAAGCTTCAAATACAGTTAAGAGGAAATTAACAAACACTTTATCCCAAGTAATAATGGTGAGGAAAACACAAAAGAAAAAACTGAACAAGACAGTGGGATAGACTGTAAGACTTCTCCAAAGAAAATTAGAAGTCACACCTTAACTAATTAATACCTACATACTAAAACTGGAATGCAACTTGAATAAAAAATATAGCAGATTTTTAAAAAATTTTAGCAACAAAATATATCAGAAAGCTTTACACACACAAAAGAATGTGTCTAAGATCCAGGATATTTTGGAAGCAAAAATGTCTAAGAATAAATAATACAACATGAAACAGTAAACAGAAAGTCATCATGTCAGAAGCACCCATTTTTTTCTTAAGTACCTGATGCCAATTTGCTGGCTTCCTTTGGAATTATTTTATTTTGCTTTTCATTGTGGCCAATTTTTTAAAACTACAGTATAAAACAAAAACAAAAAAATTAGGGAAAGTTTGGAAAATCATGAGGAAGGTAACTCTACTATCTTTCAATTGTTGTTTATTTTTTTTTTCTGTAATAAAGTTGGATGGTATTCATTTTATTTTTACAGTTGTGCTTTCTCTTTAAATACATGACGGCTGGGTGTGGGGGCTCACACCTGTAATCCCAGCACTTTGGGAGGCCAAGGCGGGTGGATCAAGAAGTCAGGAGTTCAAGACCAGCCTGATCAATATGGTGAAACCCCATCTCTACTAAAAATACAAAAATTAGCCAGGCGTGGTGGCATACCTGTAGTTGCAGCTACTGGGGAGGCTAAGACAGGAGAATCACTTGAACCCAGGAGGTGGAGGTTGCAGTGAGCGAAGATCGAGTCACTGCACTCCAGTTTGGGCAACAGAGCAAAACTCCAATTCAAAAAAAAAAAAAAGATTTAAATATGTGCTTTTAATTTGTGGTATATTGTATAATAAAAATCATTTTTAAAATCTTAGCAAAAGAACATGATATTTTTGTGGATACCCTTCTCAAATATTATTTCTCTAAGCATATATAGGTTTTATAATTATCTCAGATGATATAGATTATGCAGATTATAATCACTACCATGCTATTATTTTGTGTCCTTTCTTCACTTAAAGTTACAAATTGCATTTTTTAATAGCTGCAATAACATCTCTCATTCCATATAACCTTCTTACAGCGTAACTTTGACTCTTGCAGAGGTGGAGTCCATATTCCTGTTCCTTGAATCTTGGCCAATTTATGACTATGGTGAGAGTGATGCTATGACTTCCAGCACTAAAAAGATGATATACCTTACACCTGGTTCCTTTGGGACACTTGCTCTTGGAACTCTGCCACAATGCCATGAAGAAGCCCAAACAGCCATGAAGAGACCCACCTAGAAGGGAACCAAGGCCTCAAACATTCAGCCATAGCTGAGCACCCAGCTGATAGCCAGCACCAACTGGTCAGCCACATAAGAGAGCAACCTCATAAGTGGATGCTTTTGCCCCAAGTTAAGGCTCCCCAGGTACTAGTATATGGAACAGCATGGAACTTTCCCCAACAAGCTCTGCCCAAAGTACAGAATCATGAGCTAACTAAATTATTGTTATTTTAAGAAGTTTTGGGGTGGTTTGTTACATAGCAACAGATGACCAGATACTTACCCTTATATCATAAGATCAATTATCATATATATTAGTTTATATCAGTTTAGACCACATTATATTCCAATAAATGCAGGCACTGTAATTTAAATAAAGCGTCTCTGAAAATTGGATATTCTTAAGAGTTGTTTCCTGTAGTTTATTTCCTGTATATCAAATGCCACAAACAGAATAATTAGATAAATAAATACAAATATTTTTATAACTCTCAATCTGCAATGTCAACTAGCTTTCCAAAAATGTTGCATCAATTCACACTGTCATCATTAATGAGTGAAAATAGTATACTTACTGATACCTCACCAGCATTGGTAAGTGTAATTTTTAAATGTATTTGTTTGGTCATTTGTTTTGGGTAAAATGGCACTTCTTATTGTTGATTAACATAAGAATTAAACAGTCATGTTTTTTCTATTTATTTCCACTTTTGAATGAATTGTCTGTTCATATCTTTTGCCATTTATCTAATGATATCTTGATGGTTTCATTAACAATATCTCAAAGTTCTGAACATAAGAAAAATACTAACCATTTGTCTTTCATATTTCTTACAAATATTTTTCCCAATCTCTATGTCTTTTGTGGCATTTTAAAATATAGGTTTGAATTTTTATGCAATCAAATGTAACGATCTTTTCTTTGGTTTTTTTTTTTTATACTTTAAGTTCTAGGGTACATGTGTACAACGTGCAGGTTTGTTATATATGTATACATGTGCCATGTTGGTGTGCTGCACCCATTAACTCGTCATTTACATTAGGTATATCTCCTAATGCTATCCCTCCCCCGTCCCACCTCCCCACAATAGGCCCCAGTGTGTGATGTTCCCCTTCCTATGTCCAAGTGTTCTCATTGTTCAATTCCCACCTGTGAGCGAGAACATGCGGTGTTTGGTTTTCTGTTGTTGCGATAGTTTGCTGAGAAGGATGGTTTCCAGCTGCATCCATGTCCCTACAAAGGACACGAACTCATCCTTTTTTATGGCTACATAGTACTCCATGGTGTATATGTGCCATATTTTCATAATCCAGTATGTCATTGATAGGCATTTGGGTTGATTCCAAGTCTTGCTATTGTGAATAGGGTTTCAGTAAACATGCGTGTGCGTGTGTCTTTATAGCAGCATGATTTATAATCCTTTGGGTATAAACCCAGTAATGGGATGGCTGGGTCAAATGGTATTTCTAGTTCTAGATCCCCGAGTAATCGCCACACTGTTTTCCACAATGGTTGAACTAGTTTACAGTCCCACCAACAGTGTAAAAGTGTTCCTATTTCTCCACACCCTCTCCAGCACCTG
>NW_012112808.1:678529-686738 GCF_000951035.1 Colobus angolensis palliatus | reverse complement strand
AGGATGGTCTCGATCTCCTGACCTCGTGATCCGCCCGTCTCGGCCTCCCAAAGTGCTGGGATTACAGGCTTGAGCCACCGCGCCCAGCCAATTCCCTCTTTTTCTATTGATTGGAATAGTTTCAGAAGGAATGGTACCAGTTCCTCCTTGTACCTCTGGTAGAATTCGGCTGTGAATCCGTCTGGTCCTGGACTTGTTTTGGTTGGTAGGCTATTAATTATTGCCTCAATTTCAGAGCCTGCTATTGGTCTCTTTGGGTTTTTGTTATTGTTGTTTCTCTAATTTGTTACTCATTAGATATTTAATGGTTGTACTTTCTTCTAATTAGGGTTATGGATTGATTTTACTTTTACTGTCCTATAGCATATTCTGGATCTTTTGTGGGGCATGGAAGTTTTAAGTGTACAATAAGAGATGCAGATATAGATACTTTGTTCTTTTTAAATTATAAAACAATTGTTATAACCCCTATACTGAAGAATCCTCCTACTTTCTTTTTGGCATATCATGAGATCTTTAATCATGGATTTCTTTGTCTCAAAAATGTGTCTCTATGAAGAATACATTGAGATACACTTTTATAGTCACTAAATTATACTTAGCAGAAGTAAGTCAGATTTCTAAAGATTTAGGACATAAAAAACACCTAATGCTGAAAAGAAAATATACGCTTTAATAACTTGCTAACTACCTAAAATATCTGAAGCATCTCTTATACTGTGGTAGGAATCATTTGCAGGAAAAAGATTGGCTTTGTCACTTAAAAGTCCATGAGTTCTACTTTTAAATACATATTTTAATTTTGTAAAATAATTATATTCTACCACTGTATATTCTATTGATTACAACAAAGATTAAGTCTCTGGCTGGGCATGGTGGCTCACACCTATAATCCCAGCACTTTGAAAGGCCGAGGCGGGTGGATCACTTGAGGCCAGGAGTTTGAGACCAGCCTGGCCATCATGGTGAACCCCCATCCCTACTAAAAATACAAAAATTATCTGGGTGTGGTGGTGCATGCCTGTAGTCCCAGCTACTTGGGGTGCTGAGGCACAAGAATCGCTTGAATCCAGGAGACGGAGGTTGCAGTGAGGTGAGATCACACCAGCCTGGGTGACAGAGGGTCTGTCTTATTAATAATAATAATAATAATAAAGTCCCTAAAAAATAGAACTTTTAAAAACCCACTTTATCTTAATTTCTGCCTCTAATATTTCTAAATCAGAATAAACATGAAATGGAAATAAATATTTACCTGGAAGAATTTAAAACAATGGGTTTCAAATGACACTCCATGATCCAGTGCCATAATGACACTCGCATATTCTGAAGAGTTTAATAATACAAATTGTTGCTCCCTTTCAACTACTCACCCAAAGACATTCTCATTCAGTAGCTCCAAAAGATTCAAGCATTTAGTTGTGTCATTGTATCTCACACTCCCTTCCAAAAAGGGACTCCCCAAAGAGCGACACTCCCCAAAGAAGTGGCTCACATCCTTCCTAAAGCTGATTTCTTCATGTGTGTTCTAAATGCTGTGTGTTCTTGCTCCAGGATCTTTTTCCTCCCACTCTTATCTCCCTCATCTCAATTAGGTTATGGTTTTGTTTCATTTCACTTTAAATTCTCATATGCCATTAACTCCCTCAAATGTTCACAAGTCTCTCATTTTTAAAACAAACTAACATTTTGCCTCTATTCCTTTTCTAGCTATTATTTTATTCCTGTATCATTTATCGTGCCCATTTTTTCTCAAATAAGTGGTTTAAACATCCTTATTTTAAGGATGCCTCCTTGATGCCCAGAAGTCTGGCGTTTTTCCTAACTCTTTCATGCCAAATCCAGAAACTGTTTTTCATTCTCCTTTACTCTCCTGCTGCTGTTTCTCGTTTCTTCGTGAAACTTTCTTTGTTTGCTTGGCATGGCATCCTACCATCCTGGCTCTTTTCTTAGCCTTTTGGATATATCTTTTTCTGCCTTAGTCTCTCAATAAGGCTTCTTTCCCTGTAACAAGGACCACCAATACTCTAACCAGAGAGGGCTTCTCCTCCATAGATCGTTCTCTGAGATCATCCATTCTTCCAACTTCTGTTGAGATGACTCACAAATCCTTATCTCTGATTCTTACTTATTCCTGATATTTTACCCATGTCACTATTATTTGATATTTACACCTGAGTTTCTCAAAACCAGAATCAAAATGCTGAAAAATAACAATTTTATCTTCCTTTACAAATAGATGCTTCTCCAGAAATAACAGAAACCCTTGAGTTATTCTATTATTATTTATAATCCACCTACTACTAAGTAATTTTGAAGTATTTTTAATGTATTTTAAAAAAATACATCAAATCCAAAAAAATAAAATAAACTTAGTTCATCTCATGAAGAGAAGTTAAGTATAACAGAAATGACTTTGGTTAACCAATCTTAAAATGCTCTTTGAAAATGCAAAAAAAAAAATTTTTAAACATCTACAAAAGTATATATAAAAAAAGTTTACAAATATTGAAAAAAGATAAGTTTATTTACACATTTTTCCAGCAAATCATGAACTTCTGAAAGGCATTTTCCTATATCACTTGTTTGTTTTTTTTTTTACATATTCTGAGTATCAAGATATGCATAATAATATAAAATTGGAAACATGGCATTTATTAAAGAAAAAACATTAAAATCTCTTAAGCTAAATCGTAAATTCTCATTTTGTCAATTTTAATAATGTTAAAATGTAAATTTTGATTCAGACACAAGCTGTGTTAAATATGGCATTCCAAAGTCAGGTGCTGGACCAAGATTGCAATTTTCAAAAGAAGTATCTAAAAACCATGTAATTCTTAAACCCTACATCAGATCGATATTACTGGTATAATAAACATAATAAAAATCGAGAGCAGATTTTTGCAGAGCTTCTGTCCATGATGAACCTCCAAACCACAATAAAAGGGAGCGGTATGTAGGTGCCTGATCCTTACCTTTCAGTTAAATATATGGCCCTCAAGGTTTCAAAGTGATACAGTACAATGGTACCTGAGTTTTGCCTAGAAAATCTAAAAAATGAGAGGGTGGCTATTCAGTTGCTCTGATGGAGAGAGCTGTGATAGAATCAGTCTATATTCCTAGAATTTCTTTGGTCAAATAATGTATATTTGCCATGACCCATATGTGGGTCATGTTTGAGAGAGTGCTGGTGTGGGGTCATCTTAAGTCTGGTCCAGAAGAGCCACCTGAAGAGGAAACAAGACCTCAGAAGAAACTGTGTCACCAGATGCATATAGACTGAAGAAGGAATAAGTAGCTAGTTAGAATCAAGATATGTTTCTCTTTGTTAAAGAAACGGAAGGTGAGTGAGTCAAAAGATGGAGGAGAAGGTGCACACAAGATAGTGAATCAGCTTTAAACACGAGTCCAGTTTAAAACAATAGCACTCAGGTAAAAATTTTCTTGTTCTTTTACCTCTTCTTCACCACTGGAACCCCGTTTGGGTCAGTAACTGTACCTGGAACACTGGTGAGAAGGGGTAAAAGCACAGGATGGGAAAAAGAGACAGCTGGCCTTACCCTTCTTTCTCATATTGAGGCAACTGGCCTGCAATATCAGAAGAAGCCTCAACTTTAAATCAAGGTTGTAGTTTTGACTATTACACTGAATTGCCAGACATATTAAATGGTGAACTGAAACCATGTTTGTACTTTAAAACAATAGGGTTTTCTATACCTAAAAGTGACCTGAAAAGTCATGAGACATAAATGAAATTCATCCAGGTGTAAGGGGAAATTGGGCACACTGAATACACACCACAATTTGTGTTTGTCTTCATGGAAAGGCTATATACTCATACATGTATACACACACGATGCAAAATGCATACAAAACTACATCATGGTGTTAATTCTTCAAATTTCATTTAATAAGTTATGTAATTCAAAGTTTATTTTATTTTATTTTATTTTATTTGAGACGGAGTCTCGCTCTGCCGCCCAGGCTGGAGTGCTGTGGCCGGATCTCAGCTCACTGCAAGCTCCGCCTCCCGGGTTTATGCCATTCTCCTGCCTCAGCCTCCCGAGTAGCTGGGACTACAGGCGTCCGCCACGTCGCCCGGCTAGTTTTTTGTATTTTTTAGTAGAGACGGGGTTTCACCGTGTTAGCCAGGATGGTCTCGATCTCCTGACCTTGTGATCCGCCCGTCTCTGTAATTCAAAGTTTAAATGACACACATCATGAAAATGTAATGCATTGCTCTTTCAAAGAAACTCTACAACTCAAAACTTTTACTCTTAAATTATGAGAATTTGTAAAAGGATTTATTATTACCAACTGTTCCTTCATTATAAATGAAAAGAAATTAAACTTGGGATGCAGTCAATAGATTATGTTGCTAGATGAAATGAATACATTAAAGTTTCATTTTAACATAACATTTGTGAAGGCAAGTCTTGAAAAAAGCAAGCAAAGCTAAAGAGTACTTTTCAAAAAAAATTGTTTTTAAATTTTGAATGACTTACATTAGCAGTACAACAAAGATACACATGAGAAAGATACTATAAAGAATCAGGTTTATTCTTGTTTTTAAGAACCCTCAGCTCCCCTATCCAATCAAGGATATCTGCTTTCTTATCTAGCTCAGCAAAAAGATTTGTAATTCCATCACAGTGCCTAATTTCCTTTTAACAAGTCTGTGGTATTCACTATAATAGACTGTGGAAACAATTCATTAGACAAGCTTACAATGGAACTTGTTCCCATTACCTATACTTTACAAGAATGAATTTGGAGGAGATGCAAAATAAAAAGGCAAATCATGGCCAAATTGAGAGCTAACCATTGAAAACACTGAAACTCTGTACTTGGTGATATGTAAGAGTTAGCAACTAACAGTTACTGCAGAAAACATTTTATGCTTGTACTTTTATCAAGAGTTATATACATTAGGAAAAAAACCTTTCAATATCACATTTTAAACACCAAGTAATCCTATTCTACTGAATTATTTTTGCAACATCTCTTCAGAGGATTTTAATGTACGATTATAACTTTTACAGATATAACAATTTTTTGGTAGCTAATCCTTTCTTCTTACATTGAACAAGTTTGTAATAATACCTTTGACTCCTTCTCCAATATTTACATGTAGCCAGTACTGTATCTTCCTCCTTTCTCCATTTGCTTTCCTATTTATCTTTATGTTTTCCATTGGCATTTTCAACTCAGAGGACAAGAACATCTGAGTACATATTTTCATTCCTCTATGTAAATTTCTCAGTGAACAGGAATAATATCATATTTATATTTGTAACCTTCACTACTCTTAGCTCAATGTTTTGCACATATTATATCCCCAAAGCATATGTGATGACTTACTGTAAGATGAGAGGACCTTTCCTAACCTGAACCACAGTTCCTAAGTAGCTGGGATTACAGGCATGCACCACCATGCCCGGCTAATTTTTGTATTTGTAGTAGAGACAGGGATTCACTATGTTGGCCAGGTTGGTCTCGAACTCCTGACCTTGTGATGGGCCCAACTCAGCCTCCCAAGCCAACCTGGATTTCTGACCATTGCCAGAAGCCAGGCTCTGGTGATGCTATCTTCTGTGCCTTTGCCAAAATGATTGTTTGCATCATAACACTTGGCTTTCCTATAAATAATGGTCACTTATCTAGACTTTCACTAGACTCCTTGAAGGTCAGTCTCCCTACAATCATCTACTCTGGAACTTTCTTATGGCCCCCTCGCCACAGCCCAGCAGACTGTTCCCAAAATCCTTGGTTTGAATTATCTCATTCCAAACTCAAGCATGCCTATCAGAAAGGCATTCTGCTTTATGCAAACCGATGAAGGGTGTCTGCCAGCTTCATATCCTAAGCATTTGCTTTATGATCCAAGTAAATGCCTTTATCATTATACAGTATTTATGCATTTAAGTCTTAATTATAGAAGATTTACAGCATGAAACGTGAGCAGAAAATTAGCTCCTTTTACTTGCCCATTATATTTTATGACAGTTATTCTGTCCATGTCAGAAAAGAAAATGATTTTAGCTTCTCAGAAATAAATGACTCACCCAGAGTATGTGGTCAGTACAAATTTTTTAAAAAACCAAACCATATTTTAAAACAGATGCTGTGATTGTTGTATATCATTTTATATTTTAAAAGCATCAATTTGAATTGGGTTTAGGAAGAAGTTACAGTCTCTAGCCCATAAAAGGTTGTTTGTATACCAACTTATTATAAACATTCTTATTCTTAAAATTTATAACTTCTAAAGAGTTTTCAAGGAATGACTTGTTTCCTTTAAAAAAAACTCCAGTGTTTCCCATATTTTCACCTATCTATTCACACCAAACTCCAGCTTAAGAATCTAAAAGTCCAGCACCAAGTGGCTCATTTGATAAGTTACACAACCTTAACACTGTTAAACAATTATCATCTCTTTTAAAAAAATAATGCACAATTGCCTGATTTCTACACATATGAAGAGTATTACCACAAAAGTGTACATGTATAACTCTTAACAAATTTTGTTCAAAGAAATCTTTCTAGCTTATTTCTCCTGGCCATTTCAGTTCAATGTAACTTGTCCATTTTAATGTTGAATTATGCTGCCAATATGTTTATAGTTCCAGAATTACCATTCTATGTTCCCAAACCCATTCCTATAAGGGTTTACTATCCTAAGGGAAGAATCTAAAACTTAAAAACATTAATCAGAAAAAAACTGTATTAGAAGATTTACTATTGGAGCCTCTAGAGCTACAAACAATCCAAAATACTTCTTAAATACTTGGCTATAGGCCAAGCTCATTACATTTCTGTATTGACTCAAACACTTTCATTGGCATTACCATAGTAAATTTGCAGATGGAAACAGTATAACTTTCTACAGAAAGTTATACAGAAACTACATTACAGAAAGTTAAACAGAAAATATATTTGAATAATTGAATACTATTGGTCTTAGCCATATATTCAGGATTTACAACATGTGAACTATTATATTGAGTACTTCCTATGCATAATATCACTTGAATCTCATAGAAACCCAGTGGTATAGGCATTATTAATTCCATTTCACAGATACAGGAACTAAAGTTTAGATGCTAAACAAGGGCAGGATCACATAGGCAAAATAAATGGTTAAAAAAAGATGTGGATTCAAACCCATACAATTTGATGCCAAAGTCTACTCTCTTAATTCATAAAACACTTGTTTCCCTAAATCTACCTAATCCACATTTATTGTTTTCAAAGAAGTCATTGTGAATACAATTATGACATATCAATAAAAAATACAAAAAAGAGAGAAGTCTTTGTGGAAATGAAAAACTCTTCAATGTTATATTATTGAACTGCTTTAATGTTCTGCATCAGTAACTATTCTTCCGGCTTCTTTCAGAGTGCAGCATCTTAAGACTTTGGCCCAAAATAATCAGACATTCACTGGATAGAAAGTAGAACACCTTAATTATCACCATCACAGTGGAACACAGAATTACTGCAAAGGACGACTTTGCAAGCAACAAACTTAAAAATGCCTGGGCTTTTGCCAAACAAGTGGATTACATGCTTATTCATTTTGAGAAAGAAAAGAGATATAGCATGAAACTAGAAAGCAATGAGATCAGAGTTGACAAGTAAACCAGTGAAATTAAAGTATCTTGAGTCTTCTAACGGGTCATCCATTACGTACAATAAAACTTGGCTGAAAAATGGGATCAAACAGAGAAAACATTAGAAACCTAGATGTCTAAATGTCCCAGATATACACATAGGATTAGATATATTTGTATATTACTACATATAACGTACAAATTTTTGTTAAAGAAATTTCAGAAGTGTGACTGTATAATAGAAAATGCAAGCTGTCCATTCTAAGAAACTTCTGATCCAGATTGAAAGGAAGTTATCTTCATCAGACCGCAAGTGCATTGAAGAGTTGGCCAATGCTTTGCATTTTGGTTCTAGGTGGTTGTGAGTTCTCTGCTGAACACCTTCCTAGATAATTAAACTTTTCTTCTCTTTTTTTTTTTTTGTATTTAAGATTTTTTTTTTCCCGATTTTTTTTTTTTATCATTATACTTTAAGTTCTAGGGCACATGTGTATAACGTGCAGGTTTGTTACATACGTATACTTGTGCCATGTTGGTGTGCTGCACCCATTAACTCGTCAGCACCCATCAACTCATCATTTACATCAGGTATAACT
>NW_012112808.1:669673-675523 GCF_000951035.1 Colobus angolensis palliatus | reverse complement strand
GATGCAAAAATCCTCAATAAAATACTGGCAAACCAGATTCAGCAGCACATCAAAAAGTTTATCCACCATGATCAAGTGGGCTGCATCCCTGGGATGCAAGGCTGGTTCAACATTCGCAAATCAATAAAAGTAATCCAACTTTTCTTCTCTTGCTCTCACTTCCTTCACACTTTAGTGTAGAGGCAGTGACATAGATGGTGTCAACCTTCACCTGTCTCAGGAAGAAGGCCTTTCATATCTGCTTTAAATAACTAGATCTGAAACAACAGGCCCACCAGGCAATGTTAGTCCATTCACCTATCTTGAGAGTGTCGGCATTTTAAAATAAGACAAGAAGGCTGGTTTATAAATACAACAAGCAGGAAAGGTGAACCCACAATTTTCAAAGCAAGACAGAACTTCCAGCATGTTTTATTTTACCCCCTACCATCTCATTCAATCATTCAACTGGCAGTGCCAGGGGAAACATAAACTCTTCCTGTGATATATTCTTGGCTTTGCAAAGTCTTAGTTCTAGGATGCAGTAGGAAAAATAGGAACACAATAAACTGAAGCACTATTAAAGTTTTCTGCCTGACAGAATGCATATATACCAGAGCTCGTTTGATTCATCAAAGTTCTGAGTTAGAGTAAATTACCCCTTTTTTGCCTGTTTTCCAATAAAACATTATTTATAACAAGTAGCATCATGCCCTTTTTTCAGAAAACTCTGAGTTCCAGAAAGGATATTGACATCTAACGGACTATAAGCTTAGCAGCAACGTTAGAACTAGGCTCCTAGTGATTTCACACTTGGCAAAGTAGAACTGATGTACAGGAAGTAGATGTAGACTTCCAGAATTTAAGAAAACTACATTTCACAGAGGCAAATCTAGTGACAGATTCTGCTATGATCCAGTCAGTGTATGTATTCAAGACCAGTAATGTCTTCATCCATACTTTAAACCCTAGTACCATCCATGCTTTAAACCCTAGTGCCACTCAATATATTTTCTTTCAAAAATAAGTTTCACAGCCAGGTCCAGTGGTGTGACCTGTAGTACCAGCTACTCAGGAGGCTGACACAGGAGGGCTGCCTGAGCCCAAGAGTTCAAGACCAACCTGGTAAGCATAGTGAGACCCCATCTCAAAAAATAAAATAAAAATAAGTTTCACATCACTCTGGTAGTGTTTTCTTGTTGTTGTTGTTTGTTTGTTTGTTTTGAGATGGAGTCTTGCTCTGTCACTCAGGCTGGAGTGCAATGGCGCAGTCTTGGCTCACTACAACCTCCGCCCCTCAGGCTCAAGTGATTCTCCTGTATCAGCCTCCCAAGTAGCTGGGACTACAGGCACATGCCACCACACCTGGCTAATTTTTATATTTTTAGTAGAGACAGGGTTTCACTATGTTGGTCATGCTGGTCTTGAACTCCTGACCTCATGATCCGCCTGCCTCGGCCTCCCAGAGTGCTGGGATTACAGGCGTGAGTCACCATGCCAGGCCTCTGGTAGTGTTAATGAAGCTCATAACATAAACCTATGAGAAATAATTACCTATCTCCCCAAATTATTAAAATATATGTGTATGTAATAGGAACTGTTTCCAATCTCCAGAAAGGCAACAACAAAGAAATGTATCTAGTTTATAACAGAAATACATTCAGTGAATTCTTGGGTCATTTGGTGGTTGAAGATCCAGAACCCCTGGGTTAATTTAGGGATACTTGTTTCTCTTTGATTTCTCTCCAGTTTCTCATCTTTTTTTCTTATTTCACTACTCTTCATTAGAGGGTGGATAAGGGAAAATTTGTGAAACTCAAATCAGTCAGTTTTAACTCTTTGAGGCTATTACAAATCATAAAATATAAACAAAGAGTTATATTATTTTCTTATTATTTGTAAGATTGTATTATCTGTGTTACACATCACCACCACCACTTTCCATTGACAATCACCAACTACTTCTTGGCATTTTTCTTTCTGTCTACCTCTTCAGTTGAATTTTAGATCTGATCATTCTCAATCCATCATTAAGCACACAAACACAATACTTCACAACGTAAATATAATTAGGATTCCATTATCTACTTTTAGCTTTAACAAATACATTCAAGGAAAACACCCAGGTATGGTAAAAGAAAAATTATTTGGTTAAAAGCAAGGGAAAATTAAAAACTGGAGAGATAAAACAAGAAACACTAAGATGAAGATGATATGGTGAAGAGAAGAATATTTTTAAAAGGCAGACAGTTGCAAATAAAATTAAACAAAACACACACCCAAAGATATTTTAAAAAGCTAAGCTTTCAGTCACGTTCAAAAGACAATGATGACACCACTCTTCACAAGGAAATGTAGACTCCATGGGGAACAACATACTAACAATAATTTATATAGCCGAAGTCTGAGGAAGCCAGCTGATAACAATGGCTCAAAGGACAATACTTCCCACCTCAGAATGACAAGAAACCAACAGAATCATTTAGATTCTCACAAAATCAACCAAAATGTCCCTTTAACATTCCAGTGCAAACTCTCCATAACTTCAATGCATATTCTGATACTTTTTCCTTTCAGCATGAAGAGGACTTAAATTTCAAATCAATCAACTTACATTAAAACTTAATTTTATTCTACTACAAAGACACATGCACACGTATGTTTATTGCGGCACTATTCACAATAGCAAAGACTTGGAATCAACCCAAATGTCCATCTGTGACAGACTGGATATATACACCATGGAATACTATGCAGCCATAAAAAAGGATGAGTTTGCGTCCTTTGTAGGGACATGGATGCAGCTGGAAACCATCATTCTTAGCAAACTATCACAAGAAGAGAAAATCAAACACCGTATGTTCTCACTCATAGGTGGGAACTGAACAATGAGATCACTTGGACTCGGGAAGAGGAACATCACACACTGGGGCTTATCATGGGGAGGAGGGGAGGGGGGAGGGATTGAATTGGGGAGTTATACCTGATATAAATGATGAATTGATGGGTGCTGACGAGTTGATGGGTGCAGCACACCAACATGGCACAAGTATACATATGTAACAAACCTGCACGTTATGCACATGTACCCTAGAACTTAAAGTATAATAAAAAATAAAAAAATTAAAAAAATAAAAAAATAAACTTAATTCTCAAATTTACTCTTTATTAACAACCTAGAAAATAGTAAAAGAAAGTTTAAACATCATCTATTCTAATGTGTATCTCAAACAAAACACAATTTAAAACACGTGGTGTCATAAATGACAATCTCCTTTAAAGACAGACTTACAAAATAAGCTAATGATGTAAGTAAGCCCTCTGTGTGTAAGGGAAGAGGATGGGAGTGGGTAATGAGGTAATAAGAAGTTAGGTCAAAACATCAATTATAGTTATACAGAAGAAAGAGATTGTGAATTAAATTTTAAAGTAATTCACTCTTCAAAATAATTTTTTAAAATAGAATAAATTATTAAAATTTATAAAACCAACTCCTACTACATTTTTGAATATATGTATCAGGTTTCTGGTTCAAAACACTTCTCAATTCTCTAAAACACACACGTACACACATTAACACAAAAGTCAAAAGTCTTATGACTGCATTAGCATAATGCAAACTGTGAAAAAGCACTCAACAGAGAATTAAACCTAGCTACCTCAGGGAAAATGGGAGCTAAGGGGATGATAAGAAGAAAGGAAAAATAATTAAATTTTTATATATAAATATTTGATTTTTAAAAATTTATTATAAACGCATGTGTTATTTTTATAACAAAAAGGGTACTTTTAAAAGGAAAAAAATGAAACTATAAGGTCTCTAGAGGAATACATAGGGTATATATATATTTATACTCTTTAAGAAGGAAAGGTAATACCAAAAACCCAGAAGTCATCAGTGAAATGAGTAATAAGTATAGTGATAAAAAAAATTAATTATACTGCATTAAAAGTACCATAAAAAGTCAAAACCAAATAGGCATAAACTAAGGAAATATTTTCATTGGAAGTAAGACAAATTTCTAAAATTCACATTGTACACAAAAAAATCAAGAAAAAATTCTATAGTCTAATCAAAAAATTAAAAAGGCTATGTACAAGAAGGTATTGGCAAAAGAAACACAAACAGCAAGAAAACATGAAATATGAGCAACCTCATTCCCAACACAAGAAATACAAATGAAAAGGCCAATATATACTAGATAGCTATATGGACCAATAGAGTTCATAACTAACCCAGACATCTATGGTCTATTGATCTGTGAAAAGGATGTAAAAATCATTTAATAGGGAAACAACAATTTGTTCAATATATGGTGACAGGACAACTAAATATCTAATGCAAAAGTATAAAATTGAGCCCCTCCCTCATAAACATATATAAAATTCAAAGTGGATCAAAAATATAAATAAAAAGCTATAAAACTCCTAGAAGACATAGGGAAAATCTTAATGATTTTGGTTTTGGTATAAAGTTTTAGACTTGATTCCAAAAGCATGAGCAACAAAAACAACAGATAAATTGAACTTCATAAAAACTAATTTTTTTGCACATCAAAAGACACTATCAAGAAAATGAAAAGAAAATGCACAGAATTTGACAAAATATTTGCAAATCCTATATCTGATAAGGGTCTAGGAGCCTGAAAATGTAAGAAACTCTTAGAAGCTTACAATAAGGCCAAGCACAGTGGCTCACACCTGTAATCCTAACACTTTGGGAGGCCGAAGTGGGCCGATCACCTGAGGTCAGGAGATCAAGACTATCCTAGCTAACACAGTGAAACCCCGCCTCTACTAAAAAATGCAAAAAAATTGCCAGGTGTGGTGGAACATGCCTGTAGTCCCAGCTACTTGGGAGGCTGAGGCAGGAGAATTGAGTGAACCCCAGGAGGTGGAGGTTGCAGTGAGCCAAGATGACACCACTGCACTCCAGCCTGGGCGAAAGAGCAAAACTCCGTTTAAAAAAAAAGAAAAAAAAAAGGAAAAAGAAACCCACTATAAAAAGACAAACAACCCAATTAAGATTAAATAGATATACCTGAAAAACAATACACTTCCATTTGGCCAACAAGCAAATGAAAAGATGCCCAACATCATTATTCATTTGGGAAATGTAAGTTAAAACCACAATGAGATACTATTTCACACCCACTGGGATAGCTATAATTTTAAAAACAAGCAAATAAGTAAACAGAAAAACCAGAGCTGGTGAGGATGTGGAAAAACTAGAACCCTTGTATATTGCTGGTAGGAATGTGACATGGTACAGCTGTTGTAGAAAACAACTTGTTGGTCCCTTACTAGTTCTAAGGTTAAACATAGAATTACTACATAAACCAGCAATTCAGCTCCTAGGTACATATCAAAAAAAAGTTGAAAATGAGTGTTCAAATACTTGCACACAAATGTGCACAATAGCAATATTCACAACAGCCAAAAGGTGGAAACAATGCAAATGCCTATCATTGGATGAATGGATAAACACAATGTGGTATTTTTCCAAACAATAGAATATGAGCCATAAAAAGGAATGAAATCCTGATATAGGCTACTATGTGGATAAATGTCAAAAATATTATGCTAACTCAATGAAGCCAAAGAAAAGAAAGATGAATATTGTATTATTCCATTTATATGAAATATATAAAATAGGTAAGTCCATAGAGACAGAAAGCAAATTAGTAGTTGCCATGGGGGTGGAAGGGAGGGGATAGTGGGGAGTGACTGCATAATACAGAGTCATGTTTGGGATGATAAAAATGTTTTGGTACTAGATAAAGCTGATGATTGCACAACAATGCACAACAATGTGAATGTACTAAATGCCACTGAATTGTACACTTTATAATAGTGAATTTTATGTTACAC
>NW_012112808.1:661697-669363 GCF_000951035.1 Colobus angolensis palliatus | reverse complement strand
ACATATGTAATAAATAATAAATATATATCAATAGTAATAAAGATATACAATATAATAAAGATATGTGTATATCAAATATACACATAGATACAATGTATATATCAAATATACACATTATATTTGATATATAAAATTTGATATATATATTTTACTTATCAGGATGGAGAACAGTAAAGAGTTTTATAATAGCCACATTAGGAAGATTGAGAAGCAACCAAAGTATCTGTTCATTCGTAAGATTGAGAAGGAATCAAAATTTTCATTTCATTTTTGTGACTATAATTGATACAACTATTTCTGAATTTGATATTATCCAGTACTTTTTTCCACCAACAGGAATTTGCCTTAAACTTTCCAACAGATGCCAAGATATAGCTATAAGGATATTTGTTATACATTTCTGATACTAAAGAACTGGAAACATCCTAAAATGTCCGTTATTTAATACATTATAATACAGTCATATGATGAAACTTCTAAAGGAATGTTCTGTATGTGTATATGCTGCTATACAATAAAATATCTCAAAAACATCATGAAGGGTTAATAAAAAAAAAAAAAAACAAGGTACTCTCAGCAAAATATAGGGCCAGAAAATTAAATAAATACAAAATAACAATAAAAAAGGAGGGTGCACCACAATGGCTATATTATTATTTCATCTATTGTGTTTTCATTTATTGTATGCAAGTTTGAGGATCACATTAAATCGTCATACATGTACAGAAAAGAAGAAAAAAGACATCTTTTACTTTATACGTTTTCTGCACGTATATAGATATTTTATTTTATTTTATTTTATTTTATTTATTTATTTATTTTGTGACAGAGTCTCACTCTGTTGCCAGTCTGGAGTGCAGTGGCGCCATCTCAACTCACTGCAACCTCTGACTCCCTGGTTCAAGCAATTCTCCTGTCTCAGCCTCCCAAGAAGCCGTGATTACAGGCACGTGCCACCACGCCCAGTTAATTTTTGTATTTTTAGTAGAGACAGGGGTTCACCATGTTGGCCAGGATGGTCTCGATCTCCTGACCTCGTGATCCACCCACCTCAGCCTCCCAAAGTGTTGGGATAACAGGCGTGAGCCACCACGCCCGGCCAGATCCTTTTATTTTTAATATCAACTAATCTAAAATAAATTACTTTTTGTTATCTACTCCAATGTCTGCCAATGGATTATGAGCAATTTTTGTTTACTTTTAATATTTTTCTTCATTAAAAATAATAAATGTGGCCAGGCATGGTGGCTCACGCCTGTAATACCAGCACTTTGGGAGGTCGAGGCAGGCAGATAACTTGAGGCCAGGAGTTCGAGACAAGCCTGGTCAACAAGGTGAAACCCCATGTCTACTAAAAATACAAAAAAATTAGCTTGGCATGATGGCATGCCTGTAATCCCAACTACTCAAGAGGCTGAGGCACGAGAATCACTTGAATCCAGTAAGTGGAGGTTGCAGTGAGCCGAGATCATTGCCCACCACTGGACAACAGAATGAGACTCTATCTCAAAAAATAAAATAAAATACTATAAAATAAAATAAACGAAAATAAGTAAATGTTAGGTTCATACTGGTATTTTATTACTAAACATTAAAATGAATGCATCTACTAATCCATCAATATTAAGTTGTTTTAACTTTTATTTTAGGTTCAGGGATACATGTGCAGGTTTGTTATATCATGGGGGTTTGGTGTACACATTTCATTGCCCAGGTAATAAGCATAATACTTCATAGGTAGTTTTTCAATCCTCACCATCCTCCTAACCTTCATCCCTTCACCCTCGAGCAAGTCGGCCCCAGTATCTGTTGTTCTTTTTTTTTTTTTTTTCTTTTTGAGATGAAGTTTCACTCTCATTGCCCAGGCTGGAGTGCAATGGCATGATCTTGGCTCACTGCAATCTCCACCTCCCAGGTTCAAGCTGAGGCCTCCCTCTGCCTCCCAAAAGCTGGGATTAAAGGCTTCCACCACGACACGTGGCTAATTTTTTGTATTTTTAGTAGAGACGGAATTTCATCATGTTGGTCAGGCTAGTCTTGAACTTCTCACCTCAGGTGATCCACCCGCCTCAGCCTCCCAAAGTGCTGGGATTACAGGTGTGAGCCACTGCGCCCAACCTTGTTGTTCCCTTCTTTATGTCCCTATGTACTCCATGTTTAGCTCCTACTTATAGGTGAGAACATCTGGTATTTGGTTTTCTGTTGCTGTGTTAGTTCACTTAAGATGATGCCCTTCAGCTCCATCCATGTTGCTGCAAAGGGCATGATCTTCTTCTTTTTTATGGATATGTAGTAGTCCATGGTGTACATTACATTTTCTTTATCCAATCTGTTATTGATGGGCACTTCGGTTGATTCCACATCTTTACTATTGTGAATAGTACTGCAGTGAATATATATGTGCATGTGTATTTGTGGTAGAATGACTTAAATTCCTTTGGGTACATTCCCAATAATAAGATTGCTGGGGCAAATGGTAATTCTGTTTTAAGTTCTTTGAAAAATCTCTAAACTGCTTTCCACAATGGCTGAACGAATTTGCATCCATCCCCACAAGCAGTGTAAAAGTGTTCCCTTTTCTCTGCAACCTCACAAGCATTTATTTTTTGAGTTTTTAAAAAAGGTCATTCTGACTGCTAAGAGATGGTATCTTATTGTGGTTTTGATTTGCATTTCTCTAATGATCAGTGACGTTGAGCATCTTTTCACATGCTTCTTGGTCAAATGTATGTCTCTTTTTGAAAAGTATCTGTTCATGTCCTTTGTCCACATTTTAATGGGGTTGTTTTATGCTTATACATTTGTTTAGGTTCCTTATATATTCTAGATATTAGACTGTTGTCAGATGCATAATTTGCAAATATTTTCTCCCATTCTGTAGGTTGTCTGTTTGCTCTGTCGATAGTGTCCTTTGTTGAGCAAAAGCTCTTTAGTTTACTTAGGTCCCATTTGTCAATTTTTGTTTTTGTTGCAATTGCTTTTGGCATGTTTGTCATGAAACCTTTGTCAGGCCCTATGTCCAGAATGGTATTTCCTAGGTTATCTTCCATGACTTTTAAAGTTTTAGGTTTCACATTTAAGTCTATAATCCATCTTGCACTGATTTCTGTACATGGTATAAGGAAGGGGTCAAGTTTCAATCTTCTGCATATGGCTAACCAGTTATTCCAGCACCATTTATTGAATAGGGACTCCTTTCCCCTTTGCTTGTTTTTGTCGACAGTGTTGAAGATCAGATGACTGTAAAGATGCAGCATTATTTCAGGGCTTTCTGTCTGTTCCATTGGTCTATGTGTCTGTTTTTATACAGGAATTATGCTGTTTTGATTACTGTAGCCTTGCAGTATAGTTTGAAGTCAGGTGCTGATACCTTTGGCTTTTATCTTTTTGCTTTGGATTATCTTGGCTACTCAGGCTGTTTTTTGGTTCCACATGAATTTTAAAATAGCATTTTCTAATTCTGTGAAGAATGTCACTAGCAGTTTGATAGAAATAGCATTGAATCTGTGAATTGCTTTCTGGAGTACAGTCATTTTAACAATATTGATTCTTCCTGTCCCTGAGCATGGAATGTTTCACATACATTGAACCAATCTTACATCCCAGGGATAAAGCCTATTTGATCATGGTGGATTACATTTTTGATGTGCTGCTGGATTCAGTTTGCTAGTATTCTGTTGAGGAATTTTGCCTCCATGTTCATCAAAGATATTGGCCTGAAGTTTTCTTTTTCTGTTGTGTCTTTGCCAGGTTTTGCTATCAGGATGATGCTGGCCACACAGAATGAATTAGGCAGGGGTCACACTTCATTTTTGGGGGATAGTTTCAGTAGGAATAATAACAGATCTTCTTTATACATCTGGTATTTTACACATTCAGCTGTGAATTCATGTGGTCCTGGACTTTTTATTGGTTAGCAGGGTTTTTATTACTGATTCAATTTCAGATCTTGTTATTAGTCTTTTCGGTGATTCACTGTCTTCCTGATTCAGCCTTGGGAGGTTGTACGTGTCTAGGAATTTATCTATTTCTTCTAGGTTTTCTAGTTTGTGTGCATAGAGGTATTCACAATAGTCTCTGTGGGATCAGTGGTAAAGTCACCTTTGTCATTTCTGATTGTGTTTATTTGAATCTTCTCTTTTTTCTTTATTAGTCTAGCTAGGGGTCTACCTTATGATTTTTTTCAAAAAACTAACTTCTGGATTAGTTTTGCTTTTTTTTTTTTTTTTTTTTTTGGCATCTCAATTTCCTTCAGTTCAGCTTTAATTGTGGTTATTTCTTGTCTTCTACTAGCCTTGGGGTTGGCTTTTCCTTGCTTCTCTAGTTCCTCTAGCTATGATGTTAAGTTGTTAATTTGAGATCTTTCTAACTTGTTGATGTGGGCATTTAGTGCTATAAACCCCTCTTAACACTGCCTTAGCTATGTCCCAGAGACTCTGGCATGTTGAATCTTTATTCTCAGTAGGTTCAAATAATTTCTTGATTTCTGCCTTAATTTCACTATTTACCCTAAAGTTATTCATGAGCAGGTTGTTAAATTTCCGTGTAATTATATGATTTTGAGCGATTTTCTCAGTATTGATTTCTATTTTTATTACACTGTGGTCAAAGAGCATGGTTAGTATGATTTTGTTTTTTCTTTAATTTGCTGAGGATTGTTTTACGTCCAATTATGTAGTTGATTTTAGAGTGTGTGTCATGTGCAGATAAGAAAAATGTATATTCTGTTGATTTTGGGTGGAGTATTCTATATCTATTGGCTCCTTTTGGTCAAGCGTGAAGTCCAGTTCCTGAATATCTCTGTTTTCTGCTTTGATGATCTGTCTAATGCTGTCAGTTGGCAGCAGGAGTGATTGTTTCAATTTCCCACTGTTACTGCATGGTTATCTAAGTCCCTTTGTAGATCTCTAAGAACCTGCTTTATGAATCTGGGTATTCTGTGTTGGTGCATATATATTTAGGATAGTTATATCTTCTTACTGAATCGAGCTCTTTACCATTATGTAATGCCCTTCTTTGTCTTTAAAATGTGTTGTTGCTTTCAAGTCTGCTTGGTCTGAAATTCGAATAGCAACTCTTGCTTTTTTCTGTATTCAATTTGCTTGCTAAATTTTTCTCCATCCCTTAACTTTGACCCTATTGTGTCACTGCATGTGAGATGAGTCTCTTAAAGATAGCATACCATTGGGTCTTGCTTCTTTATCCAACTTGCCACTCTGTGCCTTTTAATTGGGCCATTTAGCCCATTTACATTCACAATTTGTATTCATACGTATGAATTTGATTCTGTCATCATGTTGCTAGCTGGTTGTTATGCACCCTGTTTATGTGGTTGCTTTATGGTGTCATTGGCCTATGTACTTTAGTGTGTTTTGGTAGTGGCTGGTAATGGTCTTTCCTTTACATATTTAGTGCTCCCTTCAGGACCTCTGATAAGGCAGATCTGATAGTAATAAATTCTCTTAGCATTTGCTTGTCTAAAAATGATCTTATTTCTCCTTCACTTATAAAGCTTAGTTTAGCTGGATATAAAATTCTTTTATTTGTTTTTTATAAGTATAGGCCCCCAATCTCTCCCGGCTTGTAGGTTTTCTGCTGAAAGGTCTGCTGTTAGCCTGATGGGGTTCCCCTTATAGGTGACCAGCCCTTTCTCTCTAGCTGCCTTTAACATTTTTTCTTTTATTTTGACTTTGGTGAATCAGATGACTATGTGTCTTGGGGATGGTCATCTTGTGTAGTATTTCACCAGGGTTCTCTGCATTTCCTGAATTTGAATGTTGGCCTCTCTAAGGAAGTTGAAGAAATTTTCATGTAACATATCCTCAAATATGTTTTCCAAGTGGCTTGCTTTATCTCCTTCTCTTTCAGGGACACAAATGAGTCATATATGTAGTCATTTTACATAATCCCATATTTCTCAGAGGTATTGTTCATTTTTTTTTATTTTTGTCTGAGTTATTGCAGAGAACAGGTTTTCAAGCTCTGAGATTCTTTCCTTGGCTTTATTGATTTTGCTGTTAATACTGGCAATGGTAGTCTGAAATTCTTGAATTGAGTTGTTCAGCTCTATCAGCTCATTTTGTTTCTCTTCTTAAAATGGCCATTTTGTCTTTCATATCCTATATTGTTTCATTGTGTTTCTTAGAATCCTTGGATTGGAATTCAGCTTTCTACTGAATGTTGATAATCTTTATTCCTATCCATATTCTGAATTCTATGTCTGTCATTTCAGGCATTTCAGCCTGCCTGAAAACCATTGCCAGGAAACTAGTGCAGTCATATGCAGGTAAGAAGACACTCTGGCTTTTTGAGTTGTCAGAATTCTTGTGCTGGTTCTTTCTCATCTATGTGGGCTGATGTTTCTGTTCCTTCAATCTTTGAAGTTTCTGTTCCTTTGGATGAGTTTTGTTTTGTTGTTTTTGTTTCTGTGTTGCGGTTGCTGTTGTTGTTTGTTTTGCTTTTATCTTCTGCGATGTCCTTGGGGGTTTGATTGTGGCATAAGGTGGGTTCTGTTTACTGGCTTTGTTTCTGGTAAAATTTTTGTTGGAGGGAGGAATCAAGGGTAGCTCAGCACTCCTGGGCTGCCTGCTCTAACTCAATGGGGTTGTTATCAATTCCCTGGCTTTGTTTTCCCCTCTGCTTCAAGGTTCAGAATCTGCTGCACTGGAAAAGCCAAGATGTTCCTAGATTGCTGGCCACAACATTCAGAAGGCTGATGCCAGCCAAAGTGCTTTGTTAGGCAGTGGCAAGGGGATCTGTGCTCGGTCACACATGCCAGCAGCAGTGGCAGTGCAGTGGGATGGATACTGGTTGGCTGGGGCGGGGTTCTGGCACACCTCAGGCTGCCAGCTCCATGTGAGCAGTGACAGCAATGGAGGTGGGTGAGTGAGGTGGGAGAGGGGGAGCTGGGCAACTGGGGCCCATGTGCAGTGGTGTCAGCACAGGGGCAGAGCACTGGCGAGCATGCCTACCTCTGTGTGCTGATTCTTGCCAGTGGCAGTGGTGGTGTTGGTCAAGGAACAGGGCTGCCAATGTCTGGGCATGTTTGCACTGGAAATGGCAGTGCAGCAGCATGGCAGCAGGAGAGGTAGGCATGCTCCTACCAGCAGCAATGGCATTGTGGGGTGCATGCGCACCCACATGCCGGTGGAGAAGGGGAGGTGAGGTCTGCCCACACATGTGTCCCAGCAAAGCGTTGGGGGTGGCCGCGGGTAAGTGCATGGAACCAAAACAGAGCCTGCATTGCCAAGACAATCTTAAGCCAAAAGAACAAAGCTGGAGGCATCATGCTACCTGACTTCAAATTATACTTCAAGGCTACAGTAACCAAAACAGCATGCTACTGGTACCAAAACAGATAAACATCAATGGAACAAAACAGAGCCCTCAGAAATAATACCACACATCTACAACCACCTGGTCTTTGACAAACCTGACAAAAACAAGAAATGGAGAAACAATTCCCTATTTAATAAATGGTGCTGGGAAAACTGGCTATCCATATGTAGAAAACTGAAACTGCATCCCTTCCTTACACCTTATACAAAAATTAATTCAAGATGGATTAAAGACTTAAATATTAGACCTAAAACCATAAAATCCTAGAAGAAAACCTAGGCAATACCATTTAGGACACAGGCATGGGCAAGGACTTCATGACTAAAAC